>NC_133366.1:55592699-55679859 GCF_049309525.1 Garra rufa
CCCGCCGCTGCTTCAGTGTCTCCCAGAATGAGATCTGACATCATCTCAGGTAAAGACATTAACCTGGCTGCTCTGCTGTTACCATCACCTGCGATTGACAGGCAGATGGTCGACTGCGGTGACGTGGCAGTCCTTCTTAAAACATCAGATCCCAGGCTACAACGAAACCTGCCTTTTACTGAATTCGTCATCGCCTTTGGAATTTACAGAGATATTCTCTGTCAAGTTTTCCCCGATCGCAGAGAGGAATTAGACCTTTATCTAGCGATGATGGCAGATTTTAACCTAAGATATGGCGGAACCCTGTTCTACGAGTATCACAAGTCTTTCTCAGCAAAAGCTGCTTCTTTCGTCACCCTTTACAATTCAAGACTGGACTGGTCCATTACTGACTCTGACTTGCTTATTCGCCATTTCGGAGGCCAAAAAATTCTGACCTGCGCCGTCTGCAGCTCCCATGGTCACTCCGCTTCTCTCTGCCCTAAAGTACACGCTTGCCGTGCTCCGGCCGCTCTCCATGGTGCTGATCCTGCAAACCCCGCGATCGACGTAAAAGGCCGTCCTATCATCGAATTCAATGGCATACCTCTGTGCAATAACTTTAATGAATCTGTTTGTTCATATTCTAAATGTAAATTTTCTCACATCTGCAGCTTCTGCAAGGACCCCCACCCGAAATCCGTCTGCCCTCGACGTTACAGACCAGCCACAAGAGGGAAAGCACCTCAGAAAAAATTCTGAGCGGTCACCCCTCAACTCCCCTTAATATCGCAAACCTTTCTGGCTACCTTTCCTCGCACCCCGATTCTCCTTTTGTTGATAACTTAATTACAGGGCTCTCTCAAGGGTTTCGGGTCGGCGTTCTTTCTCCTCTTGTCACCTCATATGTTGCAAAAAATTTGCAGTCTGCCCTGGTCGAGCCTGACGTAGTTTCAGGTCTGATCGATAAAGAATTAAATAAAGGCTATATCATCGGCCCTTTCAGTTCTCCTCCTTTCTCTCCGTTTCGCGTTAACTCCATCGGCTTGGCTACTCGTAAATACTCCGGGAAAAAACGCCTAATCTTCGACATGTCCTCGCCTCACTCCACTGTTTATGCTAGCGTCAACGAATGCATTCCATCCGAACCGTTTTCGCTGTATTATGCCTCGGTCGACGACGCAATTCAGCTAATCAAGTTAGCCGGTCACGGCGCATGGCTGGCCAAAGCGGACATCACCGACGCTTTTAAAATAATGCCTATTCACCCGGCAGATTGGCCTCTCTTCGGAGTTAAGTGGGAATCAAAATTCTATTTCGCTGTTAGACTCACTTTCGGCTGCAGGAGCAGCCCCCAGATTTTTAATCGTCTTTCTGAAGCACTGTGTTGGATCTTGTTGAATATCTGTAAGCTGCCTTTCGTGTTACATTTGCTCGACGATTTTCTGTTAATCGACTTTCCTTCTTCTGAAAGCTTCGTGCTCGATACTCTTAGACAAGTCTTTTGCGACTTAGGCGTCCCTCTGTCAGAGGAAAAAACAATCGGTCCCGTTACACGCCTCGAATTTCTCGGCATAATTCTGGACACTGTTAAGATGCAAGCTTCTCTTCCACACGAAAAACTCGTCCGAATCAGGTCCGTTATGGAATCGTTCCTCACGTCTCGCTTAACATCCAAACGTGACATGCTTTCTCTTCTCGGCCATCTCAACTTTGCAATGCGAATCATTCCACAAGGTCGGTCCTTTATATCTCGCCTGCTGTCTTTGGCTCATTCAGTTGAAAATTTAAGTGACTCGCTTCTTCTCGATGACGGTTGTTTTTCAGACCTTAGGTTTTGGTCTCATCTCCTTAACAACTGGAATGGCATTTCCTTCTTCTATAACGACGTTTCTGAATCATCAAACGCTCTAGATCTATATACCGACGCAGCCCCGTCTATTGGTTTTGGGGGATTCTTCCAAGGGCAGTGGTTTGCAGAAAAGTGGCCTTACGATTTCGTCGATTTCATTCAAAATTCCACCTCGTCCGCTCTCTATGAAATCTACCCTATCGCGGTTGCTAGCGTTCTTTGGGGCTCAGCCTGGTCACGGAAACGAATTACCCTGTTTTGCGACAACGAAGCCACCGTCCACATCATCAACAAAGGTCGTTCGCATTGCCCGGCTATCATGTCTATTTTAAGACGTATAATTTGGCAATCCGTGACCCACAATTTTATTATCAAAGCTGAACACATTCCAGGTCACTTTAATGTTTTAGCTGACGCTCTCTCTCGCTCTCGTTTGCAGGTATTCCGACGTCTCTGCCCAGCGGCCAACAAGGATCCAACGCCGTGCCCCACGCTGCATCAAATTCTCTTGAATTAAACAGGCCTCTGGATTTTAACAACCTTTTAAATTCTGCCAAATCGTACATCGCCAAAGGCGTAGCACCGTCCACTCTCAAAGCATACCACTCGGCTTGGTCCTGGTTCACCATGTTCTGCTTAACCTATCAAATTCCGTTTTTTCCCATTTTAATTTCGACCGTTTGCGCTTTCCTCACATACTGTTTTGAATCACGCCGACTTAATATTTCAACTATACGTAAAATTCTGGCTGGCGTTCAATTCCACGCAAGATACAATAACCCCAATTGCCCCAGCTTATTTTCGTCCCCCTCCATTCGATTACTTCTCAAGGGTATGTCAAAATCCGCGTTCAAAGTTAGAGATAAACGTCAGCCTATCACACTCCGCATACTTCAGACCCTAGTCTCAAAACTTCGTAACGGCTTGTTCGACAACTATTCCAACGCTCTGCTCGAAGCTACGTTTTTAACAGCATTCTTTGGTTTCTTGCGCATTGGTGAATTTACTTCCGATAGTAATCGTTTCGATTCAACAAAAGATTTATCGTTTCAAGATTTACATTTTTCACCTAATTACTTTTCACTGTTGCTTAAACACTCAAAATCAGATTCCCACGGGTCCGGTGTCACAATTTCAATTTCTAAAATAAATAACTCTCTATGCCCTTTCGCTTCTATGCTCAAGTTTCTCAAATTACGGCCGCGCACTTCTGGTATCTCACCTCTTTTCATTCTCTTAAGTGGGTTTCCCATGACAAAACGGTGGTTTAGAATTCATCTGTCAACCACCTTGACCGCCGCCGGTCTTTCACCCGCTCTCTATACTAGCCACTCCTTCCGCATCGGCGCTGCCACTACCGCAGCCGAACGTGGGGTCCCAGAGCCTACCATCAAACAGCTCGGAAGATGGTCTTCTTCGGCATACGAAACATATATCAGATCTGATTTTCATAAGGTCCTAGATGCTCAGCAGTCTCTCACATCATAAAGGTACGTTGAATTCGCTAGCTACTGGTGGTGGTTTTACGTCGATTTCTTTCGTGTTATTTATTGTGGTTAAAGGTACCAAAAGTCAAGCATGCTTTTACTTATCGTCGCTGTTATAGCTACAACTAATAAGACGTCTTTGCAATTTCTTTATTATTCTAACCTTCGTAATTTTATAGACTAAGTCTAGACTATAATCAGCAACCTAACGTCAGCGGCAATAACGGCTCGAAGCCGTCCGCTTCTTTATGTTTATCTTCACTAATTTATCTGACCTAGCGCTGTCCTTCCTTAAGCCTGTGCGGCTTAAACGGCCAATCGTGGCATCAATTTTGGGCGCTAATCACCGAAAGCCAGTCGTGGCTTCGTTATTCACCGAAAGTCAGTCGTGGCTTTTATTATTAGCTCTTATTTACTCACTCTTACTATATGTCATTATATTATGCACGATAAGCCTTCAATATAACACCAGTGATAATAACGGCTCGAAGCCGTCCGCTCCTTTATGTTTATCTTTACTAATTTATTCGACCTAGCATGGTCCTAACTCAAGCCTGCGCGGCTTAAACGGCCAGTCGTGGCATTAACCGAAGGTCAGGCGTGGCTTTTACCATCGTCTTAATTATTAGCTCTTATTATCAATAACACACTCTACAATATGCCTTTGGATTATTTTTATCCACGATAAGCCTTCAATACCGAGGCTCGACGCCCGTCCCGGCTTACACTCATTGCCTATCGTGGCTCGCTATTTTCCCAAGACCTAACGTGGTCCCTCACATCAAGCCAATCGAGGCTAAACGGCCAGTCGCGGCTCAAAAGTTCGGAACTTGCTCGATCGGCCAGTCGTGGCTTAACCGTGAGAGCCTATCGTGGCTTCAGTTAGCAAAGTCAATCGTGCCCATTTTACTTTCACGCAATCTTAACCCTTCCATTATCACTCGTACTTCGGGCTCCTTTCTTTGGGGGAAGGCTCTCCCCTGCCTTCATCTTCAGGCAGGAAATGCAGTCTACCTCAGTCACGGATTAAGGATGGAGCCCACGCCAAAAGAAACCATTAACCCTTCTGTCTTATTCATTCATTCAAATAAATGTTCAAATTTCTATCGCCTCAGAGTCTCTCTGGTAGAAATGAAAGCTTTAGCGTAAAGTTCTACCAGGATGACTCTAATTCATGATTATCTCGACAACCAATAGCAGCTCGACGCCTTGAATAAAAGACCAAAACTTACTCTTCTATCCTGCTGCCCCTAGGTGTCGTACCCGAAGTTCCCCTCCATCCTCCCCACCACCACCAGGTTGGCTACCATCCATACCACGTGGGGGAAGGCTCTCCCCTGCCTTCATCTTCAGGCAGGAAATGCAGTCTACCTCAGTCACGGATTAAGGATGGAGCCCACGCCAAAAGAAACCATTAACCCTTCTGTCTTATTCATTCATTCAAATAAATGTTCAAATTTCTATCGCCTCAGAGTCTCTCTGGTAGAACTGTTGCTTTAGTAAAGCCCCTTTCACAATGCGCGCTGATTCCGGAAAATTACGGGAACGAGCGCTGTGTGAACAAAAGCCAGAACCATAAAGGCAGTGTTGCAGTGATGATGCACGTTATCATGCGACTCTTCAGGACGAAAAAATAAGTGCAAAGTGGAATTAAGCGGCGATCATGGAGCTCCTCACTATCAGCGCTGAAGCAGTCCTTCATCAGGTTAGTTTCAGTTTAGTGAAACGCATTACATCTCACATTCAAACGTCACATGTCTTTACGGGTTGTGTGTAAAGCACGCACAGATTCCGGAAAACAACTGTATGAACCAAATTAAACAATTCCGGAACAAATCATGGGACACATTATCCGTGTATTTACCGGAATCGCTGTGTGAAAGAGGCTGAAGTTGACGTGCCGTTGGTCTCTTATATTCACGTTGTTCTGAAGCCTGTGCAATGATGTAGTTTCGACATCTATCGACTGAACAGGGTTTTCTCGACTTGTTTCCGTATTGTTGTTGCTGAATGGACGCGATGTTGTCGTGGTTTCACAAAAGGAGGATGGGACGTGATTGGTGCTGGGGGTTGTGACTGAAGGCGGTGACTGAGTAGATCGGACGTCACATCGTTACGGAAGTCACAGCTGCTCGTGAAAAGGAACAGCTACTTTAAGCAGGCTGTGTGCAGTTTACTGTGGATTGACTGTTTTGAAACTCATATGGTAGTTACATAGCCCCTAGACCTCAGTTATCATGAAAAAAGCCAGGAAATTTCGATTTTGACAATATGGGACCTTTAAATATGAAAATGTACTTAAAGGCCATCAGTCAGAAGCGCAGACTGTCCTCGCAACATTGGAATTGCCCCACTTTATAGCCTTAACCCTTTGTGTACAGCTGGCATTGTAAGCTGCTCTCCCAGGTTCAGGAAACAGTCCTCTGTGAAATGCACATCACCCACTCCAATATTGTCCTTGTACTGTTGGAACAGTGTTGTAAATATAACTTAATCACTGATTTCTAAATGTGTCCTCATTTGGAATGCCAAACAAATACTTTCGCTTTCACAATGAGACACACTGCATCTCCACAACATGCGGCTGCAACACTACTACAGCCGCTAAAAGTTAGGCCTTCTTTCTTTCCATATCCATATGGGCGGTGTTACGCTAATCTATTCTCCCGTGATGTGGACCGGCGGGGCGTGTTTGAACGAGTCGTTTTAGGGAGGTGTGGCTGAGTCTTAACTTTTAGAATAAATATCTCTTTGGTTTTGAGACTTTAAGCTTTGCAGCTTTACAGATCTTATCTATGACAAACCGCTTGTAACACTCCAAAGACAAAGGAAAACAAGAAACCGCATCATATGAGCTCTTTAACATCTCACTGGTTCACACGGGTCTGACTTAAACCCAGGAGATTCACTCATCATCCTGGTATACTGACCACCGTCAGACCAGACACAAACACAGTAATGATAGTTATCGACTGGAAAGCTGCAGTTCATCTCTGCCGACACATGATGTACATTCATGCCCGATATAGAAACATTATTAATCAATTAAAAATACAGAGACATGAGCGCTCATAAAACACATGCAGCGGCACGCTCATTATTACTGACGTCAGAAAAATACCCAGCGCGGAGGAGAGACGTAGCGAGAAGCACTTTGCATATGATTATATAAGTTTAACGAAAGCTTTTCAGACACATGCAAGTCATTTAACCCCCATGAATCTTCTCTTTACACGTGTAATCAAACGTCTTGCTCCAGTTTTCTACTGTGCATGTTTTAGGATGCCGTCATATTAACTGAATTAGTACGTCCCTCTTCTGCTTCCTGATTAAACATTGATACACAGCAGAAAATGAAAATCAGAGCCTATTAACTAAATGATTCATGCAGCGTGGAGAGGATGACTGAAATCCCTCTACATGTTCACATATGAGGAAGACGAAAGCATCATAAGCATAATACAACACCTCTCACACACGGCATTTCACGTTTGTCCTCGTTGAGCTGTGAGGGAAATTGAGAAGAGCAGAAATGTGTTGACTAAACATTTACTTGCCCTCAGGTCAGGTCAGATGGAGATGAGCTGGTTTTGTAGATTTGTAGAAATGTTTCATTCCATCACTGTCTCACCAGTGGATCACAATGAGAGGCCAAAAGGCTGATAAAAACATCCCAATAATCCACACCACTCCACTCCAGTCCATCAGTTAACATCTTGAAAAGACAAAAGCTGAAACAAATCCATCATTAAGATGTTTTCTTGAGTCCATAAACCATAATAACACTTCCTCCAGTGAAAAAGTCCATCTCATGTTGTCTCTCACATCAAAATCCAGCCACATATTTGTTTAGAGCTGTTTTGGCTTGTAAACGGTGCTTGATCTGTGCAGATTCTCTCCTGATTCAGACCAGACCACCTTTCCACTGGAGGAAGAAATGAAAGAAAGTTGTACAGTTTTGGTGAATGATGATTTTTGGTCAGACAGTGGCTTTAATGTTTATTCACGTTATACATTACGTGTGGAAATCCGTGTCGATCCCGGATCCCGGCGTGAGTCTTTCATATGGAAATAAGGTTTGTGCAGGTCACGTGGAAATCAACCGCTGGTGGTCAGGGCTTTGTTTGATTCCTGCAGGTTAATGAATTAAAATCACCTGCTGAATAGAGACAGAAACACTTAAGGCTGAGGTCAAAGATGACCAATTGTTCTTTCGAGGGAAGGCAGTGTAAATTGTGTTTCTGCAGCAAATGCATTTAAATCAGTGTCTGTGAGTTGGTCTATCATTACTGGTCTCAGTACGCCGTATGACAGATGAGCAGAGAAACATACGGTGCCAAGTGAAATCCTCAGACACGCTGCTGCCAGTTCAGCGTGACTCATGTTTCTGTGTCTTGAAAGGTAATACCGGCAACTTGAGTCTCTGGGTAATAACAGCGTGGATTAACTGCTTGGGTAGCCGTCTTTCTGACAATGACCCACTAAACATCGCTTCATCAGGATGTGACACAAACCACGAGCTTCCTTCCACAGGTTCATGACAGCTTTGCCTGACGATGAGTAAGAGAAGAAGCACCTGCCGGCACAGGTGTGTTTGTGCTGACCTCCATGACAATACTTCACATAGCTGCGGTAAAACCTGCTCGTCCAGCCCGCTCCTCTCTCCGTGTCATTAGCAGAGCCTTTAACACAGCCATTCTTACAGCATTGGTACAGTCCGTACAGTCATTGGTAGCCAAAATGGTTCTGTTAGCAACATTCTTTAAATTCTCTATTTTATATTTCTCAGAAGAAAGTCAGTCCTCTGGGTTTGGAGTGACATGAGGGTGAGTCCATGATGACAGAATGAGGATTTATGGGTGAACTGTAGATTTAAGAGTTCAGGTCCTGATGTCTGTATTTAACACGCCGTATCTGTCGGCTCCTCTCTCGTCTGAAATAGTCCTGCGGTGAAATAAATTAATTTTACATTCCTTTATTTTCTAAACATAGGGCCTAATAACATCCGATTAAGACTCTCAATGCATATAAAATCCACATTTATAATAATTATTACACTAAGAAATGTTTGAAATGACTTTAGATGGAGTGCCTCATATTTCCTTCTGCTTTCCTCAAGGATCTAACAATTAATGTAGACCTGAATATATATGAAAAAATGAAATCAAAAAAGGGCAGAACAAAATAAAAGGCAAATTCCCAGATTCTCAGCCATGTGTCTACAGTCAGAGAAAATCCTCCTGCTTCATTCCACACTAAATAAAATGAGTCCTTCTTTATATAAAGAGCTGAAGTCTTGTTTTCTGGCTAGTTGTTTTGAAATGTTGTTTCCAGCCTCTTTTCAGCCTGTATTAATTTCAGATTTCACTGTGCCCTTCAGCAGGCAATTATTACTCAGTGCAAACACACAGAATGAGCAGATACTGCAGTTTAATGAGAGCTGAACAAGCTGTTCTATCAGCTCTCTCTCTCTCTCTCTCTCTCTCTCTCTCTCTCTCTCTCTCTCTCTCTCTCTCTCCTGTGACTGTGCCCTTGAGAATCTGTCACTATGGATGAGTCTCTCTTGCATCTTCAGCGATGCTCCATGAGGAAGAAGCCAGTAAAATGAGTATGAGGCTGTTTATTCCGGAGAGAGGCTGATCTTCACAGAACAGCATGTTCCCATCTATTCATGCATTTCTGGAGCTGAAGAACATGCTCATGTTATCCTTTCAAAGAAAAATTCTCACTATTAACTATGTGTTTATTAGCATGCATATTGGAGGTTGTCACATGTCTGTTGAGTTTTGTTCAAGCTCCCTCTCCTGCCTCCTCTTCCAGAATCCGTCTGTTTGTCGGCCTCACCTCCACTGGCTCCCGTCAGTCTCTCTCCTCATCCTCAGTCTGCTCCACCCTTTAGCTCCGCCTCCGTCAGTCGTCCACCTGCTCCTCCCACCGTCGTCTCCACCAGAGTTCTACGTAGCAGAGGTATATTTGGTATATTTGTAGCAATAGCCAAAAATAACACATTTTCTTTTATCATAATTAGGAGATTAAGTAAAGATCATGTTCCATGAAGATATTTTGTAAATTCCTACCGTAAATATATCAAAACTCAATATTTTTCAAGATTTCAACCTCAGCCTCCAGATATCTCAGCCAAATATTGTCCTATCCTAACAAACCACACATCAATGGAAAGCTTATTTATTCAGCTTTATGTATACATATATACAATTTCTGACCCTTATGACTTATTTTTTTGTGGTCCAGGGTCACATACAGTAGATGATAAATGACTCTATATTCAATTCAAAAATACCTCTTGAATTCTCTCTTGGAATTAGCAATGACCTAACAATGTTCTATTGCACTTCTGAACCATTTCTGACTTTAAAACCCTACAAGTACACAGATCCTCCATTAGAAGAGAGCAAAACACTAGGCTGAACTCAGAACAGCAGACAAACATACTGCTACTATCTCTGCCGTGTAAAGATACTGGTTTGTTAGGATGTTACTCTGAATTCAGCCCTCAGTTAGGAAGTGGACGGCAACAGTTACTAGTGTAGATTTTTCAGAATGACACACTAAACCAACGACATTCATCACGGGCCTCGAGGCGAAGCGGTTGAATATTTCAGAGAGCTGAAGGGAAGATCACTGGTGAAAATCCACTTCACTTTCAGTCAGTCAGATCTATCATATGAATTCGGAACCAAGTCTTATGGACGACTAA
Source organism: Garra rufa (assembly GCF_049309525.1). Taxonomy (NCBI): domain Eukaryota; kingdom Metazoa; phylum Chordata; class Actinopteri; order Cypriniformes; family Cyprinidae; genus Garra; species Garra rufa. Next base: position 55,602,736 of record NC_133366.1, read on the forward strand.
TGATACTATTATCGCTATCAGAATCAGTCACTAAAGGGAAGAATCAGCTGAAGGAGAATTATTCACCGCAGACTCAGCTTCACTAGACACTTCATAACATGTAGACATCGGGGGCCGGTTAAAATTTTAACAAAATCAGTGGATTGTTCTTGTGAAACGGCGAGCGGTGGTGCGGACCTGTGCTGAAGACTCTCCAGAGAAACGCAGCTGAATAAACCTTCAGACGTTCTACGGCCTATTACTCACGCTCCCGTATTTACCATTCTACATATACATGCATTAAAGGTTTGATAAATAAATAAGAGAGATGATGAATCATTGACCAAAAACCTCTTCAAAAATGAATGCTGCTGGCATTACACGAACATGCATTTAGCGGCACAGTGGGATGAAGATTTTAATGTGTCGCAGCATGATTTCAGTGACGTCAAACTAATGTGCTCATAATGCAAAACATTTTTTTAAAACTAAAAAAACATTTTTTTAAACTAAGAACTAAATAATGTAATTGGTCAGATGGGGTTTGCAAAAAGATCTTAAATTGTTGATGATTCATTCACAGTTCTATCATCCACTGAATCATCTGCAGTGGTTTGTCATCCCATAAGATACTTTATGAGGAGGATATTTACCAAAAACAGAAAATAAAAAATAAAACATGCAATCACTGATCCTTTTCCCAAGGAAATCTGTTCACCAATGGCTTCCCTCCAGCAGTTGTGCACATTTCAAAAAGATGCAATTCTAATTTACAGTTATCCACAATCACAGTCTTGCATTATGACTGCTTCTAAAAGGAAAGGAAAAGGAGGTGATGTGAGGCCAAGTATGGTGACCCGTACTAGGAATTTGTGCTCTGCTTTTAACCCATCCAAGTGCACACACACAGTAGTGAACACACACACAGTAGTGAACACACACACACACACACACACACACACACACACACACACACCATGGTTTCCATGTTTTATGGGGACATTCCATAGGCGTAATGGTTTTTATACTGTACAAACCATACTTTCTATGGCCCTACACCTACCCTACACCTAAACCTAGCCCTCACAGGAGATTGTGCACACTTTTACTTCCTCAAAAAAACTCATTGTGCATGATTTATAAGCCTGTTTCCTCATGGGGACCTGAGAAATGTCCCCACAAGGTCAAAATCTACTGGTATTCCTATCCTTGTGGGGACATTTGGTCCCCACAACGTGATGAATACCAGGTACACACACACACACACACACACTAGGGAGCAGTTGGGGGTTCGGTGCCTTGCTCAAGGGTCTCACCTCAGTCGTGGTATTGAGGGTGAAGAGAGTACTGGTGATTCACTCCTCCCACCTACAATCCCTGCCGGACCTGAGACTCGAACCCGCAACCTTTGGGTTACAAGTCCGACTCTCTCTAACCATTGGGCCACGGCTGCAACCTTCTGAGGTTGGAGGAAGTATTAAAAGACAGTAAGGACACGCTTCACCTTTAGCTCGGTCTCTAACGGCAGCGGCGATTGATTCTGAGCCTCATTCAGACGAGCAAATCACTTCTGTGATCCAACCGCTGATGTGACCCCGATCCAGCCTTATTTCAATCCCTCAGCGCTGGACGGTCAAAAGAGGCATGAGGCAATAACGTTTCATTCATTCAGATCTGCTGGACCGGCGCTGTGCGTTTGATCGTTTGTTGCTTTAATGTGAACCGACACGATTGCTTTGTTTGCGTCTGGTGTTTTGTGGCCTGTGTGTCAGGCTTGTGTCGATCACTCAAGTCACCTTTATTTCTATACCTCTTTATACAATACAGATTGATTCAAAGCAGCTTTACAGTCAATTCTGCTTTAAAGCAGCTCTAAAAAGACAATTATTCAGTTGAAATTCATTCTAATGCAGCTTATGGGCTGGAGCATGTATGTGTCTGTGATCGGATGAGATCTGGCATGTTTGTCATTAATGAACATGTGATGCTGTTGTTTATCATGTGTAGAGTCATGTGACAGAAGAAAGAAACCTGGACAGATCATCAGAGAGAAAAACACAATAATCTGTCCATCAGGTAATTCAGATGGTGGACAGTGATCCCGAAACTGCATTAGAATCAGACGTCCGTGTGGCCGCTGGTGACGCTCTCAGATACGGACCATCTGTCTGTGAGATCATTAGCAGAGCTTTTCAATCTGATTCTCATAACCGCACCTGGAGATTTACAATAATAATTAATTATATTATGGATAGCATTATTGCTTTTAATCCATACATTTTCTAGTAGAATAAAAATGAATTGTGATAATACTATTATATTATAAAATAAAAAAGTGAGTATTAAATAAAAATACAATTATCTGATACACTTAAAAAAAAAATACAATGCTAATATTTTAAAAATTTAATTTCCTTTGCTTTTTTTAATTAGATTTTTCATCATTTTCAAACCTAAAATCAGCAAGCTTTTACTTTGGCAAGTTATCATAAATATGCACCGCAGAGTGAAGCACGTCAGTGAGTCAAATGTCAGTTTTGCATTTCCCTCTGAAAGTGGCAGAGCGTACAGTAGCCGAGATTTATGCTTTCAGTTCAAATAGAAATCTTACACAGTATTACAGTTAGTCTATCAATGATTGTGCATCAACAGCTGACACTGAACTGATTTACCCAATGCAGTTTTAATTTTGGTCTCACATGCGCACCACTAATGTACATCTTTTCTCATGAGTGAACACTAGCCAGTCAACACATCAGCAGTCCAGAGTCACAGCAACTGCATCACAAACACCTACATAGCAACCATCCAGAAGTCCATAGCAACGGCCTATGTTATGGCTATGAGCTTGACACAGACAATACAACTTTCATTCACACATCAACTCAACATCTAGTTTCATAAGTCAAAGACTTCAGAGGATGAGGCGGGATTGTGTGAGTGAGTGGTCTAAATGACATCATTAAACCTCATTTTCATGTTCTGTGGTGTGTGTGTGTGTGTGTGTGTGTATCAGCTTCAGGGCAAAAGCCACTAACCTCTCAGTAACACTCACATCTGAGGACCATAAAAATAACTCCATCCATGACTCAGAGCAGAAAAACATCAACACTGCAATATCAAGGAATCTTTCATTTATTAGTGATAAAAACATACAAAAACCTCCTCATATGCCATTACAAGAAAAAAATATGTAATTAACTGAAATAAAAAAGTGAGAAAAAAATGTCTTAACTGAAAATTCAAAACATATTTTTCTAAAAAAATAAAATTTATTTTAAGCTATTAGCATATTCCTTTAAATTATGCTTCAGGCTATAGATAAAGAAATTAACATACATTTGTGAAAATGGCTACAGCAACACCAACAAATCCGCTTCAGTTCATCGTGTTGTTTGTCACCTATTTTACAAGAGTGACCCCTGCTGTAAAACACATTATAATGTTTATAAATGAAGGACAGATTTGAGCTCCTTCCTCATGAGAGTCTGATTTTCATCCGTCAGTCGTGACTGAAACGCGGTCTCTGTTGAATTTCTCTTTCTCTCACTAAAGCACATGAACTAATAACAGCAATCAGACCTCCTCGTGCGGCTCATGTCACGTGATTGGGTTCAGAGAGGTTCCTTCACTGCGATTCTGTGCTGATGTTTCCTCACAACACTGACTCACCGTGGCACAGAGCACTGAAAAACACCAAGAGCATCAAAGAATGACCTTTAGCGGTTTATTAAAAGGCACAGAGCAAATGAAAGGCGCGTGAGTCTGCGGCCGATTACAGCCACAGCTTCTGATCAAACATCTGAGTGCATTCAGTCCAACTCATCTGATCTGACCAAACATTACAGCCGTCTGATTGGCTGAATCACTGCTAGAGCTGGCCAATCGGACATTATTATTTATTGGGGGATCTCTTCATCATTATTCACAGTGGCGGACTGGGACTAAAAAACATCCCTGGACTTTGACTCGGCTCAGCCCACAACAACAGATGTGTGTGAAAGCTAATCAGCAACAGACACGGGCCTCAAAATACTTCAATTTTATCCCATGATGTTTTACCTTCCAAATTATAGCATTATCTCTGATGTTGACTAAAGGATGTGTTAAAAGCATAGTGTAGAATACTCACAGAAATAAACAGCACTCTTTTAATGTCTCTCTGCTGAAAAATATGCAGGTGAAAAAAAACGGGGTTCATGTATTACGTCATCTATTCCATGCAATCTTAAACTATATTTGTTACTTACTAATCTCTTAATTAATTTGTGCAAAAAAATACGGCACTGCAAAAACTGTTCATCTAACCAAGTCAAAAAATCTTGTTTCCAGCTAAAAAGTATTTTTGATCTTGTTTTGAGACTTATATACTAAGCAAGAGCAGGGGGGTGTTCCATAAAACAAGTTTACCAAATAAGTCAGGCTTATTTCAGTTAGTCTGACTTATTTTGAGCCAAATCAAGTGACAATAAGTAGGACTAACTAAAATAAGCCTGGCTTATTTGGTAAACTTGTTTTATGGAACACCCCTCAGAAGATGTTATATTATTAATCTTATTTTGAGTATATTTGTCTTATTTTGAGAATTTTTAGCAAGTGCGATTTGTCTTATTACATTGGCAGATTATTTCACTTAATTTAAGAAGCTTTCGACTTGATTTTAGTCAAAAACTTCTTAAATTAAGTGAAATAATCTGCCAATGAAACAAGACAAATCACACTTGGTAAGAATTCTAAAAAATAAGGCATATATACTCAATATAAGATTAATAATCTAACACCTTCCACTCTTGCTTAGTATATAATTAACGGTTTAGTTAAAAATACTTTTTAGCTGGAAACAAGATTTTTTTGACTTGATTAGATGGAGTTTTTGCAGTGTGCACAAAAACGGTTTAATTACGTATTAAATATTTCTTCTGCCTTCATGTTAATGCTTGTGTTTATATCGTGTTTTTTTTCCCTCACCTTCTCAGCCCCACCCTTTTCTTTCCTTTTTTTTCGTATTACCAACACCTGCAGTATCCATGTTCTTTCTCTTTCTCTTCTTTCTGCACTTGTAAACGGTTGAGTGACAAGCATTGACGAGTGAGCTTGCAGGGCTTGTAGGCGCAGTGTTGCCACCTATCGGTCTTGACATGGAACAACAGTAAATTATAAGCAAGAAAAAAAAAGAAGGAAAAAAAAAAAAAACTGTGACGGCTGCACAGAGTAATCACGTCCGCCTCTGATTATTCAGCAGTGCGATGAGATCTGAGACAATACGTTACAGGTTAGGTTCATCCAAAAATGAAAACATTGTCAAGAATGTTGGTCATCAAACACTGGATGTTCTCATTTACTTAAATAGATTTTTTCCTTACTATGGAGGTCAACGACTACCCGCATTTCTTCAAAACATCTTCTTTTGTGTTCAGCAGAAGGAATTTACACAGGTTCGGAACAACTTGAGGATGAATAAATGATTAGAGAATATGAAATCTTTGGGTGAACTATCCTTTTATCCAGGATTTCTCAGTTGTGTTATTTTTGTTGGAGTTTTGAAATGTAAGGCCTGCTGCTGTTAAAGTCCCCCTGAAATCAAAATTAAAGTTTTTTGGCTTTTAGTATGAATACATTAGCCTTAAGATTATCTATAAGCTAGTGTGCTTCAAAACAAGGACAAGATTCACGTTTACAAGATATGGGCATTCAAAACGTACAGTCTCGTCCCTTCCGCCAATATGAATCAAGGATTTTGATGATATCACCGTGCACTTCAGTTTCTCATCAAACGTTCTGACCAATCAAATGCTCTCTAGAGTCCGTATTGTCCCGCCCCCTACACAGAGACGCAATACACGGAGCAGATCATATGCGCTCACGTGTGCGATCGGCATGTATTAAACTACACAGCCTCAGCATGATTATGATCACTATTTTGTTTTAGCAAGAGTTTCATATTGAATCTGGGGTAATTTATTAGTCTGTGGCTGTCATAAGCTACAAATGCGGCTTTACCGAGCTCAACGGCTCTGGCCCGAGAAGATATAAACATAGATATGTATACCCAGGTAAAAAAAAAGTGCACTAAAATGCACTTTATTTAAGTATACTTAGTACACTTTTCAGTAATGTACTAAAAGTGCTCTATTTTCGCACACTAATTTTGTACTTAATGTACTAAAAGATAGTATTAAGTATATGTTAAGATAAACTTAATACCATTTAAGTGTACTCAACTGTGCTATTTTGAGACACCCTGAAATTGAACTAAAATGTGCTTTTAACATACTATATCTGTATTTTAAAAAATATATATTTAGTTAAAACTAGAAATACACTTGAACCCTACTTTTAAACATTTATAAATATATTTATGACTAATTTAAAGTATAACAATACAGTATATTAAAATATACAAAGTGTGAAAAAAGTGTGCTAAAATACAGTGCACTTCCCTAATGTACTTAAAGTGCTCTATTTCCGTGCACTAATTTTGTACTTTATATACTAAAAGTTATTCTTAAGTAATTCTTAAGATAAACTTAAGATCATCTAAGTGTACTCAACTGTGCTATTTTGAAACACCATGAAGATGAACTAAAATGTGCTTTTAACATACTTTCTCAGCATTTCCAAATATTTTGTTACCACTTATAATACAATTGAAACATATTTCATAAACCTTTAAATATACTAATTATACATAAAAAATAAACTTACTAATTATTTAAAATACATGAATAATATATAACAAATGTATACAAAGCATATTTATAATGTATTGCCCACATATTTTTATTAATAAAAAAATACACTTGTTAATCATTTAAAATACATGAATAATATTTAATAAATTATACATAGCGTGTTTATAATGTATTTTTTATTAATAAAAATGTGTGGGCAAGACATTATAAATACGCTTTGTATACATTTATTATTATAAATCATATATTTTAATTAATTAATTATTGTATTGTAATGAATAAAAATGTGTGGGCAATACATTATTAATACGTTGTCACGAAGCGTGTAGGAAAGCACAAAATAACGTTTTCAATAAAAAGTCTTCAATAAATCCTCAGGCAGAGTAACGATAGACAGGAATGACTGGGGAAGCCGCGCACACAACGAAAGAACATAGGTGTAACGCTTGTAGCCGGACAAAGAAACAAGGAAATCAAACAAACTTATAAAGGGGAGATAATTACAGCAACAGGTGGAGGGGATCACACTAATGAGCAGGAAGACCAAAAAAGGGCATGGGAGAAACCAAACAGACAGTCCAATGGGGGAAACACTGGGAAAAACCAAGACAAACAGTCCAAGGGCGTGACATACACTTTGTATACATTTATCATATATTATTCATGTATTTTAAATAATTAAGAAGTGTATTTTTTATTATTAAACATATGTGGGCAATACATTATAAATATGCTTTGTATACATTTATTATATATTATTCATGTATTTTAAATAATCAACAAGTGTATTTTTTTTGTAATAAAAATATGTGGGAAATACATTATAAATACGCCTTGCATACATTTGTTATATATTTATGTATTTTAAATAATCAACAAGTGTATTTTTTATTGATAAAAATATCTGGGCAATACATTATAAATACGCTTTGTATACATTTGTTATATATTATTCATGTATTTTAAATAATCAGTAAGTTTATTTTTTTATGTATAATTAGTATATTTAAAGGTTTATGAAATATGTTTCAATCCTATTAGAAGTGGTAACAAAATACATTTTTTGGAAATGCTGAGATAGTATGTTAAAAGCACATTTTAGTTCATCTTCATGGTGTCTCAAAATAGCACAGTTGAGTACACTTAGATGATTTTAAGTTTATCTTAACATATACTTAAGAATAACTTTTAGTATATTGAGTACAAAATTAGTGTGCGAAAATAGAGCACTTTAAGTACATTAGGGAAGTGCACTAAGTGTACTTAAATTGTATTTTAGCACACTTTTTTCACACTTTGTATATTCTTTTAATATATTATTGCTATACTTTAAATTAGTCATAAATATATTTATAAATGTTTAAAAGTAGGGTTCAAGTGTATTTCTAGTTGTAACTAAATATATATTTTTTAAAATACAGATATAGTATGTTAAAAGCACATTTTAGTTCAATTTCATGGTGTCTCAAAATAGCACAGTTGAGTACACTTAGATGGTATTAAGTTTATCTTAACATATACTTAATACTATTTTTTAGTACAATAAGTACAAAATTAGTGTGCGAAAATAGAGCACTTTTAGTACATTACTGAAAAGTGTACTAAGTATACTTAAATAACGTGTATTTTAGTGCACTTTTTTTTAACCTGGGAGAATCACCACACTCAAAATCAGTTTAAGTGTTAGTGCTAATAATGCATTCATATTAAGTGTACTTTAGTACAACTTTTGAGAAAATGTACTTCTACTACAATACATTACTAATAGATTTTTAATAAAATCAATTTAATATAACTTAAAATTACCACACTCAAAATCAATTTAAGTGTTAATGCTTATAGTGCATTCATATTAAGTGTACTTAAGTACAATTTTGGGGAAAATGTACTTCTACTACAATACATTACTAATAGATTTTTAATAAAATCAATTTAATGTAAACTTAAAATTACCACACTCAAAATCAATTTAAGTCTTAGTGCTAATAATGCATTCATATTAAGTGTACATAAGTACAACTTTTGAGAAAATCTACTTCTACTACAATACTTTACTAATAGATTTTTTATATATGAACTTATTTTAAATTTAGGATTAGTATGTAAACAGTCTACTAAAAATCAACTAATGTTTAAAGCATTTAAAGTACACTTTTAAAAAACACACTAATAAAGCTCTTTTGTATGTTTTTTCTGTAGTATACTTTATTTCAGTACACCAAAAATTTATTTAAGTATTACTGGTATTTAGTACTTTTTTTTTTCAAGTGTACTAAAGTCCTACTGAAGTATAAACATACTTTTAATTAGTATATTTATAGTGTATAAACATCACACTTTTATTTAACACAAAAAATAAGAATGTACTAAAAATTTATTTGCGGGTATTTAAGTGTATTTTCGTTGCATTTAAGTATATATTTTTTTCACCTGGGTATACCTAGATACCCCATTGGACCGCTCCAAGCACGTAGATGCGTCCGCCATTTTGGAACGGTCCACTTGACGTCATTCACCATACTGTAGGTTCGCAGACCAACGGCTGTTCAGGACTGTGGCATTTCGAATATTCAGTGACTACTATGGTGATTTACATAGGTCTATGGGTGAATGATGTCAAGTGGACCGCAGCAAAATGGCGGACGGCTTATGTATAAAGGCCCATAGAAACAGTCGCTAATGAGGCATCTAGGTATATATATATCTATGGATATAGACCTTTTTCCTGAGTAAACGATAAGCCATTACGAATTCTAACATCAGATTGAATGCTTTTCTGTTCCGGTTTCCACAGGAACCCATTCAAATAGCGTCCATCTGTTTTTAATGTAGCTAACGTCCGCTGCTTCGTGTCATCTACACACTCATTAAAGTGAGGCACTGACAAATGACGGTCATTGCGACATTGCCAAGTGATGGCGCTATGGAGCCATGTGCTCTTTAAAAACATTTTAATAGGTTTAACATTAGTTTATTAGCTCGGAATATACCCTAATTTGACTAGAAACAATGCAGACCGGAAATGCAAAGCATTCTTTCAGTTAAGAGTCGGACTTACTTCCGTGTTCAGGAAAAACATCTATAAATGAAACGCTATTGGCTATTCAAAATAAGTGGGCGGGGCTGGGCGATATGTTTTTGTTTCAGTTAAAAGCACGTCACCACATAGAATAACGCTGCGAGTTTCAACTTTTAAAAGGGTCTCAAATCAATTTTAAAACTCTTCAGCACTTGAAACACGAGCGATTGATATCATCTGTAATATTTCTCTACATCTTGAGCCGTTTCCACAGCAACAGTTGAGCGGATGAGCGTTTCATCAGGAGCGACCAACGACGGCCAACGTTTCCCAATCGTTCCGCTTCACTGACGCTTCCTGATGATCTCCAGTGCTGAGCAAATATCATCACACATGAACAAAAACATAACGGATAAACCCAGTTACAGGTTTATTAGTCGAGCGAGGCTGAAAATAATGAGCGACTTCTCTTACTGCTCGACCGAATGAATACATGGATGTGAAATGATAAAAATGACACAGACACTTAAATTACTGTGATAAAGCGAGATGTGAAAACAGCATGATATGTGGAAAATCACAGAGATGACGTCACTTACGCAGATCACTAATATTAGAGGACAGAATGACACCAGAGACCAATCACAATCCAGTGTTTCAGATCAATATGGTGAGTCCAGAGCCTCAGTATCTAGAGTCTCACAGATGGAATGGGATCTAAAGCAGAGGTCTTCAGCCCTGTTCCTGGTGACCCATGATCCTGAAGAGTTTAGCTACAACCCTAATCAAACACACCTGAGGTGACCCATCAAGCTCCTCAAGGCTGCTTGACAATTGCAGGCAGGTGCTGAAGCAGGTTAGGGTCAGAGTGGGTCCCCAGGAGCAGAGACTGCTGATCTAAAGATTTTAGCACTAAAAAGAGCACAGAAGACTAAAGATCATCACACTGCACTCACTTTGTCTCATAAGCGTTTAAATCTAGAAGAGCATCTGAATGAAAACAGTGATGATGAGTGGAGTGTTGTAATGTGATAGAAACACACACCAGGGGCTTGTGCTATGAAGCCTGAGTTGACAAAGAAAGTTGAAGATCCATCACACCATCATAGTACAGGCCCCAGATCTCAGCCAAACACAATATTACTATTTATAATAATCCTGGGACAGAGTGATAGAAGAGCAGAAAATAAGGGAAGAATTGACATTCCTGTCGTCTTCTTCACTCTCATTCCGAAGCTCCGGCACATTCCAGCTCGTCATTACTGGTACGAGGACGAGAGCCGCTCCTTAATGAAGTAAATGTACTGCGCCGAGGGCCGCTCAGACCCGCAACACCCGTCTGCGGGACCCAGGCACATTAAGCGGTTCATCAGCATGCATCACACGACAGAAGCGGAGCGCCGCTCGAGGACACGCTCATTACAGCCTCCATTATCACCAATCAACTCCAATCAAAAACCTCCATCAGCCAATTCAGATCCAACATCATCCAATCAGCGCCGTATGGCCCTGAATCACAGCGGGTCATTTGGATCAATCTGGAGAGTAAAATGATGCCAGCTGAGTGTTTATAGAGGCTCCAGTGAGACGCACCGAGAAGAGAACGAGACCCGAACACATATACCAGTGTTTATCTGGACATGACTGATATGATGGGTTTTATGTTCTTCTCTCAAGCTCCTGATCCAGAAACCAGTCTCTGACAGTTCTGATGGGCGAGATTCGCGACAAAGGGGAGCAAATGATAAAACGCAACTGAACACCAAATAATCATCAGAACGGAACACATTACATACACTGAAATGAACAGAACTTCACAAAAAATTACAAATAAATGGTTAGTTGAATTAAGGATGACATTTGGAAAAACTGATTGTATTTTCTTACAAAACATACATTATTTTTTACAGTGTAACAGGTTTGTTGCTGATGCCAATGTTCAGCACAGAGTCACCTGTCATTTGGCAGAATCTCGTCAAGATTATTATTATTAGAGATGCTCTCATCCTCAAAACCATCAACAGAACTAGATAAAACTAAATGTATGACATTAAATATGGTTCTGAGGTCATTTTTTGCCTGTTGAGAACTTCAAACATCACAATTCCAAAGACATTTAAAATAAAATTGTCACAGTTGTCATCAGTCTCTCGTCTCTGTCCGGGGAGTGTTTAACCCTCTCCTCCTCAATCTGTCATGCTTTATAGAGATTCTTGTCTTTGTCTCTGAATGAAGGAAAGACCTTGAGTTGAGCAGCTCATGTTCTCTGAGCTTCAGCAGCAGAACAGATCACAAGATGAAAAATGCTTATACGCTCAGGGGTTTGTGGCAGGATGAACACTTCTTCCTCTCTCTCTCTCTGTCTGTCTGTGTGTGTGTGTGTGTGTGTGTGCGTGCGTGCGTGTGTGTGTGTGCGTGCGTGCGTGCGTGTGTGGTTCAAGTATACCCTATGTTACAGGGACAAGATGTCCCCACAAAGAGGACAATATATAAAATCCTGGACCTTATAGGGACATTCAAAGAAACACTGACTTTATCTTGATTTTGGTCATATAAAGGTAAACAGTATTTCTGTCACAAGTGTCTTATTTACATCACACACATGTAAATATAGTTTCTCAGAAGATCTTCATCGATCCTTTAATTAGCCACTAGAGGACATTGCTGAGCTGCTCATGAATAATTCATACCAGCTGCTCAGTGCTGATTGGTCACATAATTCACGCCTCATTGTGACTGGTTGGTTTGTCACATCACTGATTATCACTAGATCAAACCATCAACTTCAGGTTGAGAGTCTGTAGAGCAGGGCTGTCCAACCCTGTTCCTGGAGTTCTCAATCCTAGTCCTGGGGGATCCTCTGCTTTTGCATGTCTCTCTTACCTGAATGAGATCTTCAGCTTGTTAGTTCAGTTCATGGACCTCTCTCCTAATGAGCTGATGATCTCAATAAGGTGTGTTAGATAAGGGAGACATGCAAAATGTGCAGAGCAGGGATCCCCCAGGACCAGGATTGAGAACCACTGCTGTAGAGCATTGATCTCAAACTCAATTCCTGGAGGGCCAGAGCTCTGCTCCAACTCTAATCAAACACACCTGATCCAGCTAATCAAGATATTCAGAATTATTGAGCAGGTGTGAGCTATTGGAGCTGGAGCTAAACTCTGCAGAGCTGTAGCCCTCCAGGAATTGAGTTTGAGACCTCTGCTTTAGAATGTGTGTTTATGTTTCTGTGAATGTGGTGTGTGTGTGTGTGTGTGTGTGTGTGTGTGTGTGTGTGTGTGTGTGTGTGTGTGTGTGTGTGTGTGTCTGTTGCTACGCCCTCATTATATTGCTCTTGTCAAACCAGTTTCTCTGGATCTGATGCAAATCAGCATGTGTTTTTCAGTCTACAACTGAATAAAATGGTGAAAAATGAGTTTCCAAGAGTTCACAAACAACATCTGATGTTGGTTCCACTCAATAAAATCATCTATTGATTGATCTGGACTCGTTTTCCACCTCATAAGTAAACCACAGACACACACATTACTGTGGTCTCTGTGTGGCTTCTCGAACGAGAAACTGTGAGACACACGAGAGCAACAGGGCAAGATGAGACTCGACCGCTGGGCGGGTGGTTGCTGTTCATTTCCTGGTGTCTGATTGGCTCAGTGAGTGAGTTTCAGTGTCTTGAACACCTTCAGTTCCCTTCATACCTGAGACGCTGCTGGAGGCACACAGAGATGGCAGGAACACTGGGGATATTTGGCATATGTCTGCTCTTTGCTGGTAAGTAAGCTTGAATCTGTTTGAATGTGATTTTGTGTGTTTATTCATCAGTGTGCAGGTGAGCCACACCTCAGGATTCAGATCCAGTAGAGCTTTAGACACGAAACAATACCGGCGACAAACACACACCGGGAATCGCTTCAGCTTTAGTTTCAGACTCAACTGTGTTCACTGGGTCACTTCATACGCTTCTGAATAGAGTAGAAGATAAAAGTTACTTTCACAGTAAAGTTGCAGCTGGTAGATTTTCAACAGAATCTCAGTTATCGGAACATAATAGTCTGTCGTTAATGTTGTTGTGGCTGTAGGCCGTGTCACAGAACTCACCCGATGGCAGCCGTAACGCACAGCTCTTCCTGCAGCGGCTCTGAGCCAACGCCCCAAACACACCGAACACACCATCAACGCTTCTCCTACACAGCAAATTAAATAACATGAGAGCAAATTATTATTTTTTTCTCAGATGTTTCTCTTGATTTAAAAAACTTCAGTAATCTTACTCTGAGAACTCCATTTGGTGTTATGAGATGTGAAAGAAAAACATTTGAGCAGTGAAAATATAAGTAATTATATACTTTTTTGTCATAATAGCTTACAAAACTTTGTATTTTTTTGTATCTAGCCTCAGGCTGTTGGTCACTGTAAAAAAAACGTAAAATTTACGGTAAAAAACTGGCAGCTGTGGTTGCCAAAAAATATGGTAGCAATGTTTTACATTTTACGGTTTTCACTTAAATGTACAGGTAAATACAGTAATTTCAGTGATATAATGGTAATATACCAACTTTTTGAAATAATGAAATCTGTTTTGTACCTCTGTAAGACACCGATAACCAGCAAAAGCAGGTAGTGATGACAACATCACATGATGAACCAAAGCCCATCACCAGGAGATTTTAAATAACAACGTTTATAGAAGAACACTAAACACCATCATGGTAACACACATAAAACTGAAATAAAGCAAAAAAACATTAATTTAACAACATTAGATGTAACATACAACCCTAATGTACAAAACTGCCAAGAGAAAACTAAGAAGAAAAAGTTATTTCAACAAAAAAAAAACATCCAATAAAAAAAATGAAAAACAGGGAATTCTGGGAATGTCAATTTACGGTTATTCACTGTAAATTTTACGTTCTTTTTCATTTCCAAAAACGGTATACTCCCGTAAAATTACATGCACAGTTTTTCACCGTATATAAAAGGGGAACTTACCGTTAACCATTTCACAGGTTTTTACCGTAGCATTTTTACAGTTTTTTGCTGTTAAATTCACAATCATTTTTTATAGCTGTACTGATTAATGTGACATTTTTAAAATTAGATTTCTGAAAGAAGTCTCTTCTGCTCACCAAGGCTGCGTTTATTTGATCACAAATATAGTAAAAATAGTGAAATATTAGTACAATGTCAAACATCAGTTTTCTATGTGAATATCTGTTAAACTGTAATTAATTGCTGTGATCAAAGCTGAATTTTCAGCATCATTACTGCAGTCTTCAGTGTCACATGATCTTTCAGAAATTAAAATAAATGAATGCAAATAAATGCAGCCTTGGTAAGCAGAAGTGTTAAATGCAAACTCAAGTTCATGAAGTGTTTTGTTTTTGCATGTGTGTTTCACAGGAGTTCACCTGACTTCAGGCTTCACCGTAAATATCCCAGATAAAGTATATAAGATTGCGAGGGGCGATAATGTGACCGTACCCTGCACATTCACGCCTCCAGCAGCGGGTTCATCTGTCCTCGTCTCATGGACGGCAGCTGCAGACGCGGCGGATGATCCGGAGGTAATAAATCAGACACAGTTAAATTAAACTAGCTTCATTCAGTACAGAACAATCCCAATCACTGCTGTCATGCTCATATTGAGGTGTTTTGAGATCTTACTGTTTTTCCACAGGTTAGCATCGTCAGTTACTTTGGTCCCAGCCAAATTACGGTATACAAGAAATATAAAGGCAGGGCAAACCTGCAGCACGATATCCCGAAAGGAATAGCCAACCTGCAGCTCCAGAGAGTCACCAGCGCCGACACGAGGGTCTACGAGTGTAAAGTGGAGATTCCGGGTGATGAGGAGGGCAGTTTGTCTGATACGGCCAGCGTCGTGGTCCTGGGTAAGACACACCCCTGCTGGAAAAAACTAGCATATGCTGGTTAGGTAGGTTTAGGTGCTGGGATGCTGGTTTTAGCTGGTTTATGCTGGTCATGTTGCTGGTCAAGGACCAGCATAAACCAGCAAAAAACCAGCATAAACCAGCTAAAACCAGCATCCCAGCACCAAAACCTACCTAACCAGCATATGCTAGTTTTGCAGCAGGGACATCTGTAGCTGAAGCTGTGCAGGCAAACCTCCATACAAAACTCCTGTTATTGTCACTGTCAAACTGTGTAAAAAGAAATATGACGCCATTTAAGCAGATCTAAATTGAATGCTGCGATTGACACTCTTAATTTCATTTTTGCTTTTAATTGTGTGGGGGCAATTTAGTGTCACTTTTGTTCTAACCTGTGGCCAGACTAAGCCCTGCTCAGCCTTACGCTCCATGTTTAATTTATTAGGGCATTCCTCAAGCGAAATGGATTTGCCTGAGATCGCTCTGAGAAGAGAACAGATAGATGCACTGAATTAGAGACGGTACAAGTGAGAGGGTCCAGTATCATTGGTCTTAAAAAGTGTTTGGGTCCACCCGCATACAATGGTTCAGACACCAATGCATTTCAAGATGTTTTCCCACTTTTTTGATCAAATGGGTTAGATTTTTCGTTGCAGCGTGTATCGGTCTGTGCGGAGGAACACTGGTCAAACATTTTCAGTAGTGAACGTTAAAGTCCAGCGCAGATGAATAAATGTATGTACGGTGACCTGCGTGAATGTAATCTGTTTCTGTTGTGTGGCAGTGGCTCCGTCGACACCCATCTGCAACATCGTGGGGGCGGCGGAATACTTTAAGGACATCCAACTGACCTGCCGCTCGGAGGAAGGAACGCCGGCGCCGGTCTACAAATGGCAAAGCTACCACGTCAATAACATCCCTCGACCGATGCCGCTCAAGGCCACTGAGCGTACGTGTGTTAGACCACGCTCCAATACCTGCTGAAACCTTCTTCTCCTGCGCCGCTTATGAGTGTGTGTCCTTCTCTCCTTAGAAAACGGGGTTTTGTCACTCGTCAATATCACCAAAGAGACGTCCGGTTACTACATCTGCACCTCCACCAATGAAATCAGATCCGCCAAGTGTAACGTGACCCTGGCCGTCATGCCACGTAAGAAACACAGCAGCTTTTCACCAAGAAATGTTCTGTCGTAACCTATAGCCCTGACCGAATAACCGTGTCTTCCCCTGTAGCGTCCCTGACCTTAGGCACCACCGGCACGGCTGCGATCATCGCGGTGGTTTTGGCCGTGGCGCTTCTCGTGGGAATCGTGGTCTGCTGCTGCTACTGCCGTCGCAGGAAGGAAAAGAACGAGGAATACGCCATGGGGTACGAGAGAAGAACGCAAACTCATATCGCACGTCCGTCATGCTAGGCGTCCGCTAACCTCTATTGCTCTGTGTTTGCAGGACTCCTGAAGGAGGAGAGTTCACAGACAAGGATCCTGAAGGGAGAGAGGACGGTCACGACGAACACGTGAACTACGAGGAAGAACAGAGCGTTAAAAGCGCGGACAGACGCGAGCCGCAAGACGACCGCAGCGAGAGGAGCTACGATCGCCGCAACGACAACGACGACCGTCGGGACAGAGACGACCGCTACGCCGACCGGAGAGATGATCGCAGCGAGCGCCGGGACAGAGACGTTAGAGACGATAGAGACGACCGCTACGATGACCGGCGCGACCGCTACGACGACCGCAGGGACCGTTACGATGACCGTCGAGATCGATACGATGACCGCAGAGACCGCTACGACAGCGACCGTTACTCCGACCGCTACGACAGCCGCGACAGACCGCCCAGCGTTCCACCCAATAAACCCAAAGAGCCGAGGAACTGAGTTCAGCAGATTCAGAGTCTTCTTCAGAAATGCTCAGAAAATATGAAAATGGACAGCAAAACTTTATTTTTAGGAATCGTTTTGTGCCTCATATGAGATTTTAAAGAATAAAAGGGCTTTACTAAATCTACCCCTGACGCACATCAGTGTCGTGGGCATTTAGTCTCTTATGTGTTTATATTTTTAATGTGAAAATGATAAAGTCAAATACTCTGATAATGGTGTGTAAGCTGGATGATGGGGATTGGTTTGCTTTGATTTTACTACTGTTCATTTGTATTGTGAAAAGGCCGTCGCTGTATTCGTGTCGGTGTTCGAAATCCCCTCGTCCTTTATTTAAGTCTGGTTCTATGTTTTTTAGATCTTTGACATGTTTCATGTGGAATTTCCCTGAACTCATGTTTTTTTTTTAAAACTGCATTTATAGGAATAAGTAGTGTGAACTAGATTTCAGTTTTCTCCAATTGTAGCCCATTGCTTTATTTTTGTATTGTTTCAGAATAAAATATTCAAGCAAATGTCTTCTGTTGGTGGAATAATGTGTTTTACTGAAGTTCCTGATTCAGGTGTTTAAGCTTCCGTTTTAAGCTGTGACACAGAGAGAAGCTGAACTGCAGCGGTTAGTTTGCTAACCCATGACCCTAATGTTTGGAGCGCTGTAGATTGTACAAACATATAGTAGAAATATAGGGGAGAGAGGGGATGGCTGTTTTCGCATTCCCTTTATTTTCACAAAGACTGTTTGTATTAGAAAGCCAAAATGTATAATACAGTAAAGCTGCATCTGTCAGCTCCTCGCCTACATTGCTGTAACATCACAACAGGGGACAGTTGCAACAAATGATTAAAATGTAATTAAAATCATTCTTGAAGATAATTTTGCAATTTCTTTCTTTTATTTGTGCACAGAAAGGGTCTTCAATAAGTTAAACTGGTTGTAAAAAATTATTACAATAGATTTGAACTACAATATATTAATATAATCAAAATCAAGACACTGAAATTGCATAATAGCCTACTTCTGTGAAAGTTTACTGAACTAGGAGCAGCTGCATAAACAGCCACTATGTTAACACTGTGTCTGTCTAAGAACTAGTTTTCAATCAGTCTTACTTTTTGAATTTAAATTAGACAAATCTACCATTTTATGTAACTGAATTTATAAGTGTGTGTGTGTGTGTGTGTGTGTGTGTGTGTGTGTGTGTGTGTGTGTGTGTGTGTGTGTGTGAAGACAAAGAGAGGGTGAGGGAAATTAGTCCACCTCAGACTCAAACTGATTTTTAAACTACTTACTTAAAGGAGATACCTAACTATTGAAAAAGGTTCTTTATTAAACCATAAAATTACAATTATTTAATGACAAGCTTTTACATCAATGTTGTGCTAAGGGTTAGGATGTTGGGTCAGTTGCAACAACAGACGGTTGTCTCTACTCTGACAGTCTTGATGAAACTTGGTATAATATCTTGACACAATATCTTTAACACATGCTATGCCTATGAGAAGCTACGAAAACAGATTACATTTAGATCACTCTACAATGCTTCACGCAAACAACAGACCATTTTTTTTTATCATGAAACGTTTTGTGTGTGTAGAAGGTGACATGTTTCTGAGTTCTTCCAGGAAGGATGAGGCTGAGCATGTGCAGTATGAATATCATCACTCACTGCAGCTCATTCCTGATTGAAGAAATAACTCATGTTCCATCCGTCCTCACTCTCCCCCATCATAGAGTTTAGGAAACTGAATTCACAATGAATGGATCAATAAAAGAATCGATCAACCAATAAATAACGTTTAAAAGCGGTTCAGTTATAAACCCCCACCTCGACACATGACGCTCCTGAGGTGCGTGACAACATGCCCCGGCGTCCACTTGCATGAGCTACTATACACTGATAGAAACACTAGAGGGCGAAATCATTATTGACACAAGTCTGATATCAAACTTTATACTTGAAATAATGCTTGAGACTAACCTGATGATCGTTAACAGTTTGTTGGTAAAAGCTGTTCATGTAACGGAAAAACTATGAAATGCGAAAACCTATAATTTTTTATATTTTTTCCAAATAATTCATTATGTATATATTTCTTACCAGTATTTCGAGAAAACAGGGTTAGAAAACAATGAATGTGTGTAAAGTTGCTGAAACTCCTCCGGTGTTGTCGGTAACGCGTGATCGCGCTGAGGGCGGGCACGCGCCTCCTGCTCCTCAGACCCGTTACTCACGAGACGCAGAACAAACGGACGGAACATGGAGAGAAAAACACGACCAAAACACGGCAGAGAAACTGCGATGGCGCACAGAACAGAGCGATTTAAAGTGCTTTCCCTCTTCAGATGCTGGATTTCGCTCATGGCCTTCACAGGTGCGTCACTTTCCGAGAGTTTGGAGAAGTTGAGCGGCAGCAGGTTGTTTTCACTCTTTGCGCTGTTTACATCCGTCACTGCAGTCCAGACACTTCAGCAGCTTGGGTTGGGTTCGGAATTCTTTGTTAACCAGTCATTAATCTGCGATCAGCAGCAGTACAGTAGATGTGTATGATCTTTATCAGCACATTCACTTCATGTGTTTCCCGTTCGTTTCTTGGTTTTGGTTGATTTGGTCAGGGATGATCTTGAGCGCGTGTTTAATACACAGGAGAGGAGTATTACAGGAGAGGAGTATTACAGCTGTGTGCAACACTGTACAAGAACATCAAACGATCACCTTCAGTAGTTGAAACAGTTAAATCTGTGGCAGACTGGTGTGGTTGCCATGGTAACGGTGTAAAACTGCTTATGGAGCACTTACACCTCTCTGTGTTTCTGAGCTTAACTAGTGACTCTGTAATGATGAGGGTTGATGTCTAACCAAAGCCTCCATAATCAGGAGCAGAGCTTCTTTAACCCTCATCATCTACTCTTTAAATGCAGCTCTTAACCTCTTTTTCAGTTACAGCTCAGTTTTACTGTTAGAAATCGTCTGTCTTTGCTTACATGTTTTGTCCCATCACATTGCTTTTAAGACTCCATAGCAGATAGACAGATATAAATACAAAAATATATATTTTTAATTTGTTCATTATTATTATCTGCATTTTGTAACAGAACACATTTCCACAGCAGTTTAATCTGATAGTCTACAGTTTTACAGTATTTAAAAGCCTCTGAAATAAAAATGCATAGTTGTCTAAAGACCTTTCTTATCAAACATGTGATCCGCTCCCTCACTAGTGAACACTCCCTGCTGCTGTCTGTCTGATTCCTGCATTCCAGATTTAAACCAGCTGTTTCTGGGTGTGTTTCTTTATAAACCCACCACAATCTGAGAAAAGCCCTTCTGTTGAATGACTAGATTGATAGCAGATATTCAGAAGCTCCACACACACACACACACACACACACACACACACACACACACACACACACACACACACACACACACACACACACACACACACACACACACACACACACACACACAGACACACACACACACACACACACACACACACACACACACACACACACACACACACACACACACAGACACAGACACACACACACACACACACACACACACACACAGACACACACACACACACACACACACACACACACACACACACACACACACAGACACACACACACACACACACACACACACACACACACACACACACAGACACAGACACAGACACACACACACACACACACACACACACACACACACACACACACACACACACAGACACACACACACACACACACACACACACACACACACACACACACACACACACACACACACACACACTCGGTGCTGAATCAGCCGTTCTCAGTAATGAGGATAATGATGGTTTTCAGGGAGTTACAGAGCCTCCTACAGCAGAAACACAGACTCCACACACCTCACATTTCTTTGGTTTATTTATGATCAAAGGTCATTTATTGATGTCAGCATATATCATGTGGTCATTTCTTTATGTTCTGTGTTTTTCCACTCATGATGACACACTATGTGTTTTTCTCTCTCTCCTGTCTGGTCTGGTCTGGTCTGGTCTGGTCCGGTCTGGTCTGGTCCGGTCTGGTCTGGTCTGGTCTGGTCTGGTCTGGTGTCAGCGGTGTCGTGGTGTGAGGCCGTGCAGGTGTCGGTTCGTGACGAGCGGCGCTTTGCGATGCTCTTCCAGTCGGTGGTTCTGCCGTGTCAATACAGCAGCGTCTCCTCTCAGACTCCGGTCATCCAGTGGTGGTACAAGTCTTACTGCCGCGATCGCAGCCGAGACGCCTTCCGCTTCCCCGACTCGCTGGCGGTCCACGGCTCTGAGCTCGGCTCCTCCGTTCACCTGGACTGCGGGGACAGCGGGCGGACGGTGCGCATCGTGGCGTCAGGACAGGGGTCGTCCATCACCCTCGCGGAGCACTACAAGGGCCGGGACATTTCCATCATCAACAGTGAGTCGCGGTGATCTGAGTTTGAGGCTCAGTCAGAAAGCAGTGTTTCATGAGTCTCTGTCTTCTGTGGAACGGAACTGTGGCTGCTGAGCTCCGTGAACTGTCATAACGATATGATTTGTGTGAGGAACAGATCAGAGATCAGTCAGTTTGACATCAGTCTTTAACTCTTGTGTCCCATCAAACATGCAACTAAAAAAATTTTTTTAATTTGAGTCTATTCCTCACACAAAGCATTATATGACTTCAGAAAACATCAAATATCACATGATGTGGACAAGAGTTGTTTGTTTTTGGTTTGTGTTTTAATTTATCGATGCAGAGCAGCGTGAACATTCCGCTAAACATCTCTTTTAAATTCCACTGAAGAAAAAAAGTTCTGTGCGTTTGAATGGCATGAGAGACAGTAGAGGATGACAGAATGTTCAGGCTGAATTAAGCTTGTAAATGTTAGTCAGATGTAAATCTGCAAGTTTGACTTGATCTATGAGTTACTCATGATGAAAGAGTTGCAGTAAGAATCAGAAGCTGCAAACACTAGTGTAAGTGCTGTTTTGTCGAGTACAGCATTGAAAGACATTCAGAGTTTGAATAGAAGCGTTAGACAGGAGCTCACGATTGATAACATGGCAACACATTTACCCAGAGCTGAAATACTGCTTCACATGAACTGATTAAAACAAGAGGGAGATTTTTGTGCTTCTCCCAGGAGTCTCTCTCACAGTGATTGTTGCAAGTGATTTAGAGTCGAACTCACACTGTTTGCGTTTGTGTGTGAGGCATCATGGGAACGGCAGGCTGGAGTCAGAGGTAGGAGGGATCTCTCCAGTGTTCAGTGTCCATCTGTTGGCTCTGATATTCAGAACCGGCGTGTGTTTAAACTGATTGAGAACAGAACGATGTTATTACGGTGAATCCAGTGAATTCTCCACCCACCAACAAACACGGTGCATTCACATTTTAAACAAATGCTTACTAGCACAAATGTGTGTTTTTTTTTAACCAGATTGGAACCCATAACTTTGCTATTGCTAGTGTCACGCTCTGCTGTTTGAGCGAGAGCTTATATGAACATGCAGATGAATGTATTTCCTCAGATTGGGCAGCGTTACACACAGACGGCCAAAGAAACACAACCGGACCGCTTTAGCCGTGACGCGTCCGAGAGGAGCGTGAGATCTCTGACGGTCTGGATCAGATCTAGTGTCGCTCTGCTGGACCGTGTGTGTCTACCCCTCACAGGAAGTGCTGCTCATTGTACCGACCATTTCCTGTTCCTGAAATTAGTTTGTTTACTCACTCCAACGGCCGCAGGAATGATCGTATCCCCCTTCCTCTGACCGCTACGATTCATACACGTTAAAAAGTGTGTTTGATCTGAAAGTGTCCACGTCGTTACTGTAGTGCTGCCATGAGCTTCTGGTTAATCTTCATCACTGTATCATTTCTATCTTTCATTTAAAGATGATTAAAGTTTTTCAGGTTTATTGTGTCACCAGCTTTACGTGTTTAAGACATTAATTATTGCATATCATTTTACAGTCAAGATCGGTAATGTAGTTGTCTCATGTGAACTTGTGAAATGTTTGTCTTTGTTAAATCTGGATTGAGCAGTCTGTCTGTCTCTCTTTGTTAATGTCTGTCTCTCAGAGGCTGACCTGCGTATCGGCGAGCTGCAGTGGGGTGACAGCGGTGTTTATTACTGTAAGGTGGTGATCTCGGATGATCTGGAGGGACAGAATGAAGCACACGTGGAGCTGCTTGTGTTGGGTGAGCGCACAACTCTCACAGGAAGCACACACACACAACAGGAAATGAGTGACCGGACACTGGCCACGATGCAGGATTTTCTCCCAGTTTAAATTAAACCCTGTTCTGTAGCCCAAGATGCATTTGTGACCGTGCTGATAGTTTACACAACACTGAATCAAACACTAACCCAAACCTAACTCTAGCTTTAGTGTAGCATCCTGAACTTTTCCTGACTGGTGACCAGTGCAATCGTCTGTGTGTTAGTGTGGATCGAAATCAAGTCACGCATGCAGACAGACGCTATGAGCACGTGTTTAGAATCACAGTCAGACTTTGTTTCCTATTCATTAAGCACTGATGGTGAAACATAAATTCTGTGTTGTTCAGTTGTTGTGTTTGTGTCTGAGTTTGGTGATCAGCAGTATTACTAAGACTCAGTGTTTGATTAGGTTTGACAGTCTTGATGCTCCTGAAAATCTGAAATAGCTTTGATAATTTTTTGAAATAGAAGTCTCTCTGGAGTCTCTGAGGCGTTATTGTGTTGAAGGGAACGAGTGGGATCCGCTGGCTCTAACTGTGTCAAACATGGAGCAACATGAAAGCTCTGACTTACCATCTGAAGTGCAGTCCTAATTTACGCCGGTTCGTGACCCGTCCGTTCATTGTTCTGTGTGGGTTTTTCTCTTTTCAGAGCAGCTGCTTAGATGTTCAGACGCTGGAGAGTCCATGTTAGAAGATAATGTCATGCTTGTAGTGTCTTAAACGTAGCGTGTTGAACATTCAGAACATGTTCATCCACCCTAGGAGATCAAACTAAATATATTAAATGATAATAAAGATTGAATTGTAGAAAATAAACTTATAATAAACAGCTGTACTTTAGCATGCGTCCAAGCAGAAGATTCACAAATCTTAATTGGCGCTTGCAGAAAGCTTACAGGTGCTATAATGTATAAAATGGTGTATGTTCACATCGTGTGTGTGTGTGTGTGTGTGTGTGTGTGTGTGTGTGAGTGACACAGAGAGCAGGGTCATCCATTGCTAGATGTGCTGCCATGGCAACAGTGAGGCTTTCAGCGTCCAGCTGTGCAGTGTGACGTAAGACTCATTGTACAGAACTGAATGGAGATGAAGAGCCAAATAAAGAAAGGATTCGCCAGTGCTTGAGTAATTTACCCTTCATTTCGAGAGCAGAAGTTTGTCCCAGTAACTTACAGACGAATCTTTTGTGACATAATGAAGCTGAACTACCTTGAACTCTTTCAGAAGCAAACTGGATTAAACTGAGAGATGTCAGTCAAGAAAAGCAGCGGTGAAAGGTGTTGACATTAATCATGACTTTACACTCCAGATTTCTCATTGCAGTAATTTGGAAGAAAAAAATCATTCTCATTGCTGGAACACAGCATCAGGTAAATCGAGTAGAATGAAACATACCTATATCTTGTTTTTAAAGTAATGAACATTATATATTTTTTATATTAGGGAGTGTGTGCTTTATTTGTCAACATCTCACGACTGAAGAACATCTAAAACCAGCTTGATATCAGTCCTGATGAACATTCGGACACTTTTCTTTCTGTCTGTTCCAGACCTGTAGGACCTCCTTTTGTCTGTGGAACACAAAAGATGATATTCCGTTTTTTCCGTACAGTGAGAGCGAGGGTTGTCCAGTGTGTTTCTGTTAGTCAGGCTCCGGCCACAGATCCAGGAAGCAGACAGAATTCCAGAAGGAATGTGGTTTAAGCTTCTGAGCGGCACAGGAGGTGCTTTCCTGTTTGCCTGTGAGTGTGTCCAGAGTTCAGCAGAAGCTCATTGAACATCTAAGCAGTTGCTTTGACACAATCTGTATTGTAAAAAGCAGTATATAAATGAAGGTGATCTGACTTGACTATAGCTGAATGAAAAGGGTTTTAAATCTTTAAAGCATCAATAGTTCTGAAGGTGAAGGAAACAAAGTGACATGGTTAAACTAAAGCAAAGCTCAACTTCTTTGGCTGTCGCTTACTGTAAGTCCAGTGTCAGTGATTGTTCTTTGTTCACTGAGATCACGCTAAGATCTAACATGAGGAAGCCTTTGACTTTGATGTTTCTCAGACTCTCTCCATGCAGTTGTTCATAGAAACACCTCCTCGATGAAGCTCCTCCTGCGGTGAAACACAGCAGCAGTGGAGAACGAGACGCAATGGAGAAGAATTAGAAACGGGCCAGTAATGTGTGTCGAGCTGAAAGAATTTAATACTCCGGAAGGACTCAGTGAAGCTCTAAGTGTGTAGCTTTTGTTAATATGAGCGCAGTGATCAGTTGTTTTGTTAGGAGTGTTTAAGGCCATCATCTCTATTCTTATTGCTGTTATTGGTGTGTCCTTTTATCTTTCACCTTTAATCCTAGGACTATTCAGGTAGGGTAAAGTACTCACCTGTCCGCAGGTTGAATTCCTTCAGGAATGACGCAGAAGACTCCCTTGTGGTTGTTCTTGTTTGAGGCTCAGTTTGTAGTTATAAGTAAAGTCTCAGGAGAGACAACAGTATCAACATTTTATTGGTTACAATACGAAGCAGTTAATGCAAAAATAAAACAAAAAATCAGCTGAGCTAGAAGTTAATATACTTCAAACTTTAACCACCAATATTGGAGATGCTGCCTGCGTTGAGCATGAAGGACATCTGATACTCGAGCGAGAGGCGCTTAACAACATCTCCAGTATTGCTGGTGACTTTAGGCTAGATTTGACTATCCTTACCCAACCTGAATAATCGTAAGAGATTATCAGATCATGTGTGTTGTTGAGGAGAATGTGCTCCTGCTTTAGCAAGTGATCAGATGCACCATTTTCATCAACTGGACTAGAAAAATGCTGAAGACCCCACACTGAATGAGGCAGCAGACACATCTACAGACCAGAGGACACACACAGACTTGTAGAAAAGTGAAAATCGAGTTTCAGCATGAATCATTTACAGCTCAATCATTCATGTTTTAAACTCGCTCTGCTCCTGCACACTTCAGCAGATCCTCTCTCTCTGTCTGCAGCACAGCATCTTTCTCTGCTCGATCACCTGTCGCTCTGCTTCACCTCGACCTGTCTCTCTCTCTCTCTCTCTCTCTGTCTGTCTGTCTCTCCAGGTCAGACAGGTTTGGCCGATGATCTTCTGCCTGGGTTTAATGTGGAGATTGTTCCAGGTATGAGCTTTCAAGCGCACCAGTCTCTGTTTTCTGTCCCAACCGCCTCACTTCCTGTTTCTAATACTTTCATTCCCCTGTGATGTCATTTCCTGATAATCACCCTAACAAACACCAGTCAAACCCGCTGATGGATCACTGTAACAGAAGCGCTGACGTCTGAATGAACTGATTTAATTGGTCTCGCTGATGATTTTACGACTGAATCGACCGAACTGCATTAATTCACATGGTTGCAGGGGTCAAATCAGGCAGGAACTGACCCTACAAACAACAGAGGCAAGTTTTGCTGATGAATGAACATTAAGCCTGCAGACGCGACCGTCTCATCCGTGATGTTGTTGGGTTTGAGGTTGATGTGTGTTTGCTGTGTGAGATTGTGCAGTGGGTTTGACTCCAAACACAGGAAGTCCATCATCAGTGTTGAGCGCTAACGAGAGATTACTAATGAAACTTGAATAACAGGACGACTGACTAACATCTGATTCACTGCTACATCTGTCAGATGAAGAGCGTTCATCACTGATCTTCTGTCACTCAGTAAAGCTCACTGATTTCACAGAAAGATGATATGAAGGTGTTTCTATAAGAATCTCACAGATTCTCAGTATTGCTGGTGTCAGAGTGGTTCATGTTGTATTTTATGTAACTGATTGAAAGAGAATATTGTTTATTATTTTTTATTGCGATAAATATTGTTTTGTGCTTTATTCATGAATGTGTGCTCAAAACATTCACTGATAAATCTGTCATTCTCCTCAGAAACGCTGTCAAGGCCATATAAGTGTATGTCATTAAGCTTTACTGTGTGTGTGTGTGTGTGTGTGTGTGTGTGTGTGTGAGAGAGAGAGAGAGAGAGAGAGAGAGAGAGTGTAAATCAAGGTGGAAACGGTGCTTTTTGTGTCCCATGAGTTACTAATGATAAGATTGACTGGAACAATCACAGAAACTGGACTTCTGCTGAATAATGCTGCCATATTATTTGATAAATTTGACTGTAATTATTTCATTATTGTGTGTCCCCAATGGCAGTAATAGTGCTTCTAGTAATTCAACCGTAAACTTTTCAAAGAGCACCATTTCCTGAGAAAGACCCACAGATTGTTTGTTTGTGAATCCAGTTTGTTCACTTCCTTTGAATCGTTCAGAGTCTTTATCTGATCTCTGCGTTTGCTTTACTCAGACTCTCATATTAACACTGGTCTTGAATAGAGCTCACGGAGGGCCATGTTTAGTGGGTAGCTTACATGTTAGTGAGTAGTTTCATGTTCAAAAAGTGTTTTTGTGATTTTTACATGAAGCTTTAATTCATTTGATGGACTTTTATTTTGTACTCTTAGTGCTCTTTAACCTATTTGAGATTCTTTTTTGACTAAATCATGATGAATGAGTTCCACATGAAAACTAGAAACATTTGGGCTGAAAATCTGTTTATCACATTCTTTCATGAGTGATTTATTTGGAGTATTTGTGGAACACATGGAGATCCTCTCGTTGTTTGCTAACCCTGCTTTTCCTGTAAAGATCTGAATGCATGTTGTCATTTGAAGTGTTATAATGTAGCTAGTGTTTAATATCACGTGTGTTTGCTAACTGCATTCATACATCCACTCATCCATTCTAAACTCCTATAGATTCCAGAGCCGAGCCCAGCGTCAGGAAACACCCTGGATGTTCAGACTGTTGTGGCTTTTAAAAAATGATGTTTGTGCTGTTTTAAATGTTCCGCTTTTGTGAGAGTACGCACTTGACTTTACACTGTGCCGGACAAACTGATCATCAGAACGCACCTCTATCTCTGTCGGAGCGAGTGTGTATGTGGAGCGTCTCTGTGTCTGTCTGTGCTGACGGTGACTGTGTTCTCTCTGTAGAGTGGGTGTTTGTGAGCGCTGTGGTCTTTGGCAGTATCCTCCTCATTCTGCTGGTGGGCGTTTGCTGGTGTCAGTGTTGTCCTCATTCATGCTGCTGTTACGTGAGATGCTGCTGCTGCCCAGATACCTGCTGCTGCCCACGTCACCGTGAGTCCCCCAAACACGTACCTTTGTGTCCCTGACACACGCCGCCGACGTGACTCTAGTCTCTCTCTTAAACAGTGTATGAAGCAGGAAAGGGAATCAAGACAGCACCGCCCACACCGGTGCCCATGTTCCCACCATACTACATACCTGGGATGCCCACCATGGTGCCCATCGCGCCGCCGTCCCTCATCGACCCGAACCTGTCCACCGCGCCGTCACTGGAGAACAACGGCTCAGGTGAGAGTACTGTGGTAAAACTAGAGTACGCCTGGCGATTACTGAGATTACTGCTGTCCTGCAACCACAACATGATTTACTGGCATGTTATTAAATTGTTTTACATTGTGAGTATTTTTAAGGAACAAATGTTGTTTACATCATGACTGCAAAAATAGTTATCACTCTTGAGAACAAATGTGCCACAGCGTGTCATAAATACATACGGGCCACATTCCTGCTCCTCCGCTCAGTTGGGGTAAATCCACAGGGTTCTATGTTCTCAGATCCAGTCACGAGCTCAAGCCCTTTGTTATGGACCGCACAACAAATCTGTTCACTGTTCAAGGATTATATTGACATATGATTTCATATCCAATGAAAAAAATGTATTATATCTGAGTACAATGGCCTGAATGATCACAACCAATATTCTTACAACACACACGGTGTATCTCCTGTAGTTCGCAGTGGTTTCCATCTGCAGCCGGCGTCAGATCAGAGCTCTCTGAAGGTGCTGCAGTACGTGGAGAAGCAGCTCGCTCAGTTCGACCCGTCACAGACGCTTAGCAGCGGCCGAAACTGTAAGCCACAAACGCCGTTCCAGATGCTTGACCGCTGAACGATCTATTCAACATTCCCACTGCACTGTTCACTGTAGACGACTCGATACGAGATCCACTCAGCATTTCCACCGCATGATCCCTCCACACACTCACTCCGCTCGTCTCCTTCCATCTTCGCTTCTCTATTTTCCTGTGTGAGAGCTGCATGCTTCACTCTTCCTTTTGCCGTTGCTCTGTGGTCTCTAAAGCACCTTGTACTTTTTCATGTTCTTCAGGCTTTTAATGTAGTGCTCTAAATTCTGCTTAGTGTTCCTGATATAAATGCTGTATTCGTGATGACGAGGTTTGTGAGAACGAGAGCAGATCTGCTAAGGTCAAACATTCTAATGCATAGGTCTTCACCACGGCTCCTGGAGACCCACTGTCCTGAAGAGTGTACCTACAACCCTAATGAAACACACCTGCACCAGCAAACCAAGGTCTTCAGGATCACTTGAAAAATCACAGGCCAGGTGTGCTGAAGCAGGTCAGAAATGATATCGCGTGGGTCGCCAGGAGCAGAATTGAAGACCTTGGTTCTGCAAAAAGGCTTTGTCCAAACTCTGTCCAACCCTGTTCCTGGAGATCTACCATCCAACAAAGCTCAGCTCCAACCCTGATCAAACACACCTAAACCAGCTCATTAATCTCTTAGGTAGCTGTGACTGTGTTGGAGCAGGGCTGGAACTAAAGTCTGCAGGTAGGTAGATCTCCAGGAACAGGGTTGGACACTCCTGCTCTACGTAATCCGTCAGAGATGTCTGTGCTGATTTCTGTTCATTTGCAGCCTGCAGTATGTCCGAGCTGAGCTCGTTACATGACGCGGAAACGGACTTCCGTCAAACCTATCGACAAGTCCAGAAAAAGGCTCTACCGGCCATTCCTGATCTCGACGACCCCATCGACCTCCGGGCCGCAGATTTATCTCCCGTTCGTGAGGGAAGATGCACACGACAGCCGCAGCGTAGAAATCGTGTGGCGGATGAACACCCCAGGTAACAGACGGATGAGATGTAGTAGAGCACTTGTGTCACTGCGCTATGAGCCGTTTATAGCATTGACTCTTTCCGTTCCAGGTGGAACCCTCGCTCAGAACACCTGCAGAGGAAGGCTTTCCTGGAACGCGGACGGACCGGATCTTTGGACGAGCTCGAGGAGTTTGCGATGGCGTATATGCAGCGAGGACGTCACGGTGACGTCGGAAACAGGGAGGACGACTACGGAGCACGCGAGCGGGAGAGAGAACGAGAGCGAGAACGGGAGCTGGAGCTGGAACGGGATCGTTACCCATTTTATTGTTCCAAACGTTACTCTCCGAAGGCCAGTCCAGCGAGACGTCTACCCAGCCCTCCGCCCTTACCCGGAAAAAGGAGGGACACGTGGGACACTGGTCAAGCCCAACGGGATCCACGAGAGAGGGATCAAAACGGAGATCTCAGCGGCACGGGGAGCAGGCGAGACTACGATGATGCCCTTCTCAACAGTTTACTGGAACGTAAAGCCAAAGCTGTCAAGAGCGGCTCTTCAAAAGGGGGACAGACCGAAGAGGACTCGGACACGCCTTCCAAAAACAGCTCCAAAAAGAGTAGCGAGCGTCTCCACAGCAGGTCTCCCAACAACCGGTCGCCTCGCCACCGGACGGCAGAGGATAATGAATCGTTGCCGCCGTACACAGAGAAGGAACTGGAGCGTTCCCATGGAGCCGAGTCCAGACAACAGTCTTTCAGCTACACGCGCTCCGGTCACGGCTCGACGCCAGGAGCACAGGAGGAGCAGAACCGCCCTCGTAAAGTGGTGAGTTATCTGTAGGACTCTTTGTGACTTTGCTGTTCCATTGAAAGGGGGAATAAAACCCTCACAGCACTGTGGACCCGAGATTGTCTCGCATGTAAATGGATGCGTTGGTGCGGAGAAAGAAAAGCACTGAGCATCCACAGAATGAAGCCACTTCAATCAATGTAGAAGGGCCTTTGAAAAAGGTTTTCAGAGATTTGAAGAATGTAGTCCTGAAACCCCCCAACACAACTGGTAAAAAAACTAGAGTTATTTCAAAAAGAGACCATAAGTCTTTGAAAGATCCAGTACACTCTAAAAAGTGCTGGGTTATTTTTGTAAACACATTGCTGGGTTAATTGTGCTGGGTCAAAATGTTGGGTTGTTTGAGGCACTGTAAACACACAGTTGGGTTGATCATGCTGGGTCTAATGGACTATAAGGGGTTCTTTCACTATGAACACCTGGGTTGGGTTATTTTGACCCAACCGGTTTGTTTATTTTTTTCACTTCATCGAACATTCTGGATTCTTCACTCGTCTCCTCGCCAGGCGGTCACGCACCTCGCAGCAAGCAGGATTATAAGGTAAATTAATATGATTATATCATTATTTACCTTTATTTTTAATAAGTTGTGTTTTAGAGCACACTGATTTCACTGTTTAATGCAATATTTGATATGTCGCTGTGCGGGGTTGGCATTTTATTCCGTGAATGACGAACGTTGTAACTTAAGCAGCCTAGCCCTAGCGATGTACTTTTTTGCCTCAACAATCGCTTTATTGTTATATAAAGTGTGTGTGTGTGTGTGTGTGTGTGTGTGTGTGTGTGTGTGTGTGTGTGTGTGTGTGTGTGTGTGTGTGTGTGTGTGTGTGTGTGTAGTGTTATTTGTATAACTTACAGTATTGGCCTTTATTTTAACGCCTTATGGAAAGAGTAGGTCAGAAATACGGGGGTAACGTTAAGTTCCTTTACTGTCTGCATACTGTATGGCTTTGTAATGTTTTGTCAAAATTAGATAATTCCATACAAAAATTTATCTTTTAAGGGCATATTTTTTCAAGTAAATGTCTGCGACGTGCCGAATCCAACGATAGATCCATATGTTTTATGTTGAGCATTTTCGCGCTTTTTTCCTTGAGGTAACTTATCTGCATTAGCTAAAACGCTATGTCCCTTACTTTAATAATGTTAAACCACAATATGACTGGTATGTACTATTGTTTATTACTTAAATGTAATGTTGTCTTAGCTACAGTATGTAAAGTTAGACTTAATCTCTCGTGGTGTATGCGGACGTTCACATGTCGTGTTTTTTGCGCACTGAAGTTTGTTATTTCAGATGTAGATGCCTATATACGCTCATAATGGAAGCTCGTTTTTCCAGGCACGGGACATGGTTGCTTAGCAACGGCAGACGCCATGTGAGAGCAAGCTGCGTTTTGGAAAGAATGAGAAAGCGACGCGTCTTGCGTTTTCACGCGTTTTTAGGCGCGGCATGTGAACGACATTTTAGTGAATGCCTGTGTTGCGTTACAAACTAGGAGACCAGTATAAACCTTAAACTTATTGAACCACATTTGTTTTTCAGATTTTATCAGATTTCACAAGACTTTAGGAAGCTATATCCAGAGGCAGACTTTTTGTGGCTACAGTTGCAGACCTAATTCTTGCGAGTGCTCAGCAAGGGATAAGGTGACATGACTTAAGGTAAGCTTTTTCTTATAATATGTCAATCTATAAAAAACATATGCAACTGTATTTGACACACATCAACTGGTAAATACAATGGTACAGTAACACTTAACTAGTTGCTTATTAGCTTGTATATTGGCTGTCAATTAGTACTTATGAAGCACAAACTGATGCCTTATTCTGCATGAGCATATTCTACATCCCTGAATCTGACCCCATACCTAAACTTAACCTGGAGTAGTTGAATGAGGGTGGGAATTAATTTGCATTATTTAAAGGAATGAAGAAATCTTCATATGAAAGTGTTTCAGTTTGTTGTTTTGATTATAAAATATGTCTCACAGTTTGCATATTATTCCTATGGTTTAGATGCTAAAGGGGAAAGTGCTTTCAAAGTCCTGCCCACTCTGGATAAAAGGTCTTCAGACCCACAACCACGGAATCCCGGAGGCCATTCATTGACGTACAACCTGTAAGTTTTGTTTTACGTTTTCTGCTCTAATAAGGGTGTATATATATATATAAACACAGTGGTGGCCAAAATTATTATAACATTAGTATTTTCACCAGCTAAAAAAATATTTTAAGTCAGTGTTTGTTATCTTTTGCTGTAGTGTGTCAGTAAGAAATATCAGTTTACATTTCCAAACATTCATTTTGCCTTTAATAGTGTATCCAGTGAGGTTTTTGTTTGCACAACAGCCAATCCTCCACACAGAGATCTGATCTCATCATCATCCAGTCTGTCTGGAATGACATGAAGAAACAGAACAAACTGAGACAGACTAAATCCAGAAGAACTGTGACAACGTCTCCAAGATGCTTCAAGAGACCTACCTGCAAAGCTACCTGAAAAACTATGTGCAAGTGCACCTACTGTAGGGCAAAAGCTGCTTTAAACGCAAAAGGATGGTCAAACCAAATGTTGATTTAATTTAGTTAATCAAGGTTAACTGATAAAGAACATTTATTTATGACATTATTTTTGACAGCATCATTTTATGACATTTTTAGACAAGTGCTTAACTCTTAACAGTACTGTAGCTTTGCAGGCAGGTCTCTTGGAGCATCTTGGAGACGCTGTCACAGTTCTTCTGGATGATGATGAGATCAGATCCTGTGTGGACCACTGGCTGTTGTGCAAACAAAAATGTCACTGGATTATCACAATTAATGGCAAAATGAATGGAAATGTAAACCGATATTTCCTACTGACACACTACAGCAAAAGAGAAATCACTGACTTAAAGCCTTATTTAGCTGGTG
This sequence comes from Garra rufa, assembly GCF_049309525.1. Lineage (NCBI taxonomy): Eukaryota > Metazoa > Chordata > Actinopteri > Cypriniformes > Cyprinidae > Garra > Garra rufa. Next base: position 55,637,154 of record NC_133366.1, read on the forward strand.
AAAATACTAGTGTTCTAATAATTTTGACCACAACTGTATGAAAAGTTGAGAAGCAAAATGAGCATTTATTTCATGCCTCTATGTTTATGTTCATAAAATACACTTAACTTAAAATGTTAGTTATGTTGCAAGACTAAATGCCGTATAATTAACAGGTGGGGACCAACATGGTGGATTTGAGCCTTGGGATGAGACAACGACATTTCTAGACCATCGCCATTGTTCCAGGCCATGCCATTGAAGCGGACTTGTTGCCTGGGAATTTCTCCAGCTTGCAGTATATCATATTGATGGACATAAGTCTTCATGTGTGAAGTTTTTGAGGGCAAAAGGTTTTTTTCTTGGCCACTTGTAACATGTTTTAAATTGTAAGAATTGTCTGGTGGACTCTTTGTTTGGCTAAGTTTTAATGGCATAATGTTTGGAATGATTCTAATTTGGTAATAATTCATTTTTGAGTGTTCTGCTGCTGCAATGTTGACATAAAGAATATGAATATAGTGTGCCTTGTTTACAGTTTTGTGTTTAAAAGAAACTGATCTACTAAAACCGTTATTTGTGTCTGTAAGGGTTGGACAAAATGTGTGACAGCTGCACCTATTTGAAAACTGTATTAAAAAGAAATATGAAAACTCATTAAATTGACATTTACAGATGCATTTTTTTGTGTTGTGTAACTGTATTACAGAAAAACAATAATAATTTTACATTCTTTTGTGATTTATATATTATTATTGGTAAATATAAAGGTAGCAAGGCAATTAGACAACAAATAACCCAATATTTAGGTAGTTTTTAACCCAGCAACACAGTTAATCTGACCCACTGGTTGGGTCAAATAAACAACCCAGCATTTTGGGTCAAATGATTTAACCCAGCACTTGGGTCAAAACAACCCAACGCGTGTTCTGTCCCATAGTTACCCAGCAGCTGGGTTATGGTTGGGTTATTTTTTAACCCAGCACTTTTTAGAGTGTACACGAGAGAACGCAGAACATAAATCCAGTTTCACCAGACAAGCACTCTATAAGATTTCCTTTTGCCAGGCTTCATCCTTACCATTTATTTCATTCATATCTCTTGTAGACATTTTTTGATGAACAAAGTGCGCAGTTTGATTCCGACCTAGGTCTTTCGATCACGGTTCGATTTGTACCTCGATTTGACAACAGAAAATAACCTGTACACAGGTAACGAGAACATCAATAAATCAAACACACCTCTGCCTGCTTGCTACTTAATTCCTCCCCAAAATGTATTTGGATCACAGTCTAAACACTAACATAACTAACAGTATTGACCGTGGAAACGGTCCCAGAAAGCACGCATTTGAAACTATAAAGGACTCTAGAAAAAGAAATGGAAAAAGGCAAAGATATGACATTGATCAAATGTGTGTAGCAGAAAGCAAACGTTATGAAAGACACTTCAGTATCTGCTGCTGTATTGTTGCAGGGTCAGTGTGAGTTCAGTGCATTGATTACTGCAGAAACAGATTCCAGCCGTCCTTCAGTTTGAAACACACTCAGCACACGTCGCCCACCATGAGATGATGTTTCTGCTTTTACAAAACACAGATGCTGCTGTAGCAGTGAGTTTAACAATCATTTGAAGTCCTCGTCATTAAATTAGACCCAACTGTATAATGTACTGTAGACGCTCACCAGAGCCACCGCAGAAGCTGAAGCGCTCCAACTGTGTGCAGAAATACAGATGGAAATCTTATTGAGTGCAACTTGGAGAATTATTTTTTTAGGTTTCATTTTAATTTGTGTGTTATTTCAGTATAATGTAACATATATGTCTGGTCCTAATAATTCCAGAATAATCACTGACAGCGCTTCACCTGCTGACTCTCACCGCTAGACAAGACTAACCTACTCAAACCAAGCCGCTCACTCGCTCCTTCTGCTCACTCTTCTGTCCTTTCTTTGAACAGAGCACTCTTCTGAGCAGAGATTCGCTTATAGTTTGATGTCTCAGACACACGGTGAGGACGTCGCCACGCTTGCAAAACCTCCACCGCCGACACGCAGCCGTCCCGCGGAGCTCTAGTCCTGTGGAAAGCAGGTTTGTTTGGTCTGAACAAGAGTTCTGAAATATGATTTACAGCCATGTCTGAATCAATAGAACTTCCCCTAGAATTGACTTTGAGCATGGAGAAAATCCATGAGACTTTTCCTGCCAGTTTGAGTGGATTTGTGTTTGATGAAAACAATGGCCACACAGTGGAACGATGTGGTTTACACTGATGAGCGTCACTGGACGTCGTGTTTGAGGATAGCATGGTTGCCCTCTCAACACCTGGTTTACCGTCTTTTTTAATTCTTATGTATATCATCTTAAAGTGCTTTTATTTTACACTTTTACACAAAACAAGACACTAACTGCACTTGCTAATTAATATTATTGCAGATCTTCTTATACACTCATGCTTTTATCAGTATTATAAAGATACAGACCATTGGATTTTCTGAGTAACAAATGATGATATTGTGTATTTCTTGGGACGACACTGATTGTTCTCCTTGAACATCTCAGTATAACGTGCAGCTGACTGCAGTCCAACACTTCAGTATTAGTACTGAAAACACATCATCGTGTATTGTGTAAGGTCATCTCTGTCTACGGTACTTTAGTTAGTGTCAATAGCCACAGTGTGACGCGTCTGGAGCTCCGCCGGCGGTGACGTCACGCACGATGAGCTCATCCGATGCCCATCCCGGTCCGGTGTCAGTCTCTGGTGCTGGCGATCGGACATCATTAGATGACGTTAGTCTTGCTCTCAGACTGACTTCACCTGCACTGCCTTAACTCTAATTACTCTAGTCTTCTTTTCAAATGGTTTATGTAAGGTAGCTTTATTAAAGTCCCAATACTTGAGAAAATGGTTAATATAATTACAATTTTGCCCTTGAGGACTGAAAATCATGTTTATGCAACTGTTTACATTTTGTAAGTTTTCACATGAAATATGTATATTAGCTGTATGCAGACTCGTCATGTTCACTACATCAAATGAATTTCAGTAAAAACTTGACAAACTCTAATCCTAGTGGACTCATGGTATAGAGTGTTTTGTTGCGTTTCTGTAGCAGCACATTAATTGTGTTATATATCGCTCTAGCATTATGGGTTGTTGTGTTTGTGTCGCTGTAAATCAGTGTTTGTAAGTGTGAGTCACGAGGATCTTTGTTCATTGTTTAGATAATAGTGACACGCTGAAGCACATCAGTTTTGAGATGGAAACCTTGCACACACACACACACACACACACACACACACACACACACACACACGTTGGGTTTACATGTTTTATGGGGACATTCCATAGGCGTAATGGTTTTTATACTGTACAAACCGTACTTTCTATCACCCTACACCTAAACCTAGCCCTCACAGGAGATTGTGCACACTTTTACTTCCTCAAAAAAACTAATTGTGCATGATTTATAAGCCTGTTTCCTCATGGGGACCTGAGAAATGTCCCCACAAGGATAGTAATACCAGTAGATTTTGACCTTGTGGGGACATTTCTCAGGTCCCCATGAGGAAACAGGCTTATAAATCATGCACAATTAGTTTTTTTTGATGAAGTAGAGATCAGTGACTATCCGCACAGAGACACTCTCTCCATCTGCTGGAGACACCAGGAACTTCATCCTCTAGCTGTGCTGAGCTTCACTGATCTCAGGCCTGTGCTGATGAACAGAAAACAAATGAGACTAAAACTATCAGCAATCAGCACTGAAATATCCTTTGTATATCATGTGATATCAACACACTATTAATTCAGTTCACGTGAAAGTCTTTCATTTTCTGTCAGTGTCACCTTAAGATCTGATTCCTCTCGGGCTGATAGGATTCTTAAAATGCATTGTTTGTTTATATGGAATGAGAAGGCACAAAGTACATTTCTTTCTTTCGAAGCCTGTTTTCACGTCGAGTGAAAATCATAATAAAGAGTCAGACAAACTCTTGTAGAACACACAACGCTTTACATCTACTGTCCAATCAAACCTCTCCAGGAGAAAATGGGCTGTGCCTTTAAAACATTTCTCTAGGTGTCTGTCTGAAACGGTTGTTGCCGTGGATCAGTTATTTTTACTGCAACTGGACCTTAATTTTACTGGTTATGATCATTAGTGGTGACATTTCCTTCATAGGGCGCGTGTTACAGTGATGCTGGTGGTTGTGTGTGAGTGATTTTTGTTTGATGTTTGTAAGAAAACACTATGAGGTAAACTTTATAGTATGAGTGTGTTTACATATAGACATTGTTACAAATTGGACGCAGATTTATCATTGTTTTAATGAAGTTTCGGGTTGCTCGTGTTACCTGTGCGCATGCGCACTATATGATGTACCTGTGTGGGGTGGAGTACTGATGATGATGATGATGACGACGAGAACAGAGGAAACACAAACCGGCCTCTGAGAGAAACACAACTAAAGGAGTTAAGGAGTCTTGGATAAAAATGCAGCTTTGACTGAGCTGCTTTCATTATATTTACACTCGAGCTGGTTTCGGTTCGCGGTTTTCGGAGTTTATCAGATCAACATGAGGCGTCTGATCGTGTCCGCGCTGCTTCTGAGTCTCCTGACCTCAGGTGAGTCTGATCTTCACACAGAACATCTCTCTCTCACACAGGCACCTGCTCATTTCACTGCGCAAAAGGCCAATAATGCAATGAGATTTTGAAGGTTAATCAATGAAAACAGCTACGAGTATCACCTGTGCGCATCCGTATCGATCACGTGACCAATGATTGTTGACACAAAGAATACAATTCTAAAAATGTACAAACATTGAACGACTGATGGGATATACATGTATAATGTAAATAACACTCCAGAATAAGAAAATGTGGAATTTATAATTATTAAAACAAACAAACAGAATACAAACAGACACATGTAGTGATCATGACTGAAAGTTCAAATGAAAAGCAGGAGATTCAAAGAAATGACGTTTTTACAAATATTTTGCTGAACGTGTCTCTTTATAAACATGTTGGTCACTGATACTGAATTTTTGTGGAACAGTAAAGAATTTCCTGCTCTTTGTCTCATGAACAGTTTTACCGGTTTGGCAGCCTGTGTGTGTTTCTGTGTTAACTCTCTCTGTATCTGTGTCTTACCCAAACGCACACAAACACACTTTCGTTTCCGTTCTTTTAGGGATTCTGTCTATCCAGGTCACCCTCTCTGAGTTGGAGAAGCGCACGACTCTGTTTGCTTCGGTCACCCTGCGCTGCGATTACTCCACTTCAGCTCCGCAGCAGAATGTTGTGGTCACTTGGAGATACAAATCCTTCTGCAAAGACCCTGTTCTGGACTACTACTCCACAGGTAGCGCTTTAACATCACGTCTTCCTCTGTTATGTCTGTGTGAGATGGGGAAGTGTTTCCTGTGTGTTTTCATAGAGGTTGGTGTGTCTGGATGGTGATGCACCAGAGCAACACCTGAAGATGCTTCCTTTGTATTAGATGCATTGCTTTCATAAAGTGGTGTGGACAAAACAGAGATGTATTTGAGGCCAGATCTGCGGCCATAGTGCAATGGGAAAACATGATTGAACTACTACTGCACCACAGCTACATGTTTAACACCAGAACATTAGTTAGCTGTTGTGACATTGCACACCTGTTGTTGTTGTTCTGCAGCGTACCAGTCTGCGCTCCAGTTGGGTCGAGACCCTGCTAATGACTGCGTGGACTCGCAGCGCACCATCCGAACTGTGGCTCAGAAACTGGGATCCAATGAGGCGGTGCTGGGCGTCGAGTACAGAGATCGCAAAATCTACGTTCAGAACAGTGAGTTGATGTTTGACGTGCTACATTTGTGCAGTGAGACTGTCCTTTTGTTTTGCTTTATTGGTTGAAGAATGCTGCTGGACTAAGAGTTGCGTATCTGACCTTCACAGGATCAAACCTTATAGTGAACCAGAATCAAACCTGAGAGATGGTGAAATAGCATCAGCTTAATTCAGTTCAATTCAACTCAAATCAGACTCTATTCAGTTTCATTAAATCACTATGACTAAAAAGTACCTCCTGTAAATTAGAGCTAGATGATATTTAGATTATTAGAGACATTAATGTGATAACTGAGAAATCGATATTAAATTACAGAATATTTGAATATTGAATGCTGCTAAAAGTTAGGATTAATATGCATTAATAGGCAATATCACTCCTCGTGCAAACTAGCCAAGAAGTGCTTATGTGTTCCAGCAACTAGTTCTCCATTTGAAAGCATTTTTAGCACTAATAGGAACATCATATTGTACCAGAGCATCTCTTAAACCAGAAACCGCGGACAAACTTGTGTTCTAAGCTAAAACTTGTGAAATTCTTGCAGAATTTGTGAATCGAGTGTCAAATGTAGTTTGTGACTTTAAAATGTTGAACCTATTTTGCATTTTTTTTCTTCATATCATTACATATGTGTTCATTTACTAAAACAGTAAGTGGTTAGTAGGTCTGCAATTTTTTTTAGAATCAATAGCTGTTATATCCATATCATTTGTTATTAGGGCAAAAGAAAATCACCTTTTTAATTATTCTAGCGCAAATGATTATTTTTATTGATCAGTCATTGCAGTCCTAGTGCAGATGATGTTCTGTGATTCGGCTGACTGTGGGTGTGTTTGTGTGCCGTCAGAGGCTGATCTGGTCATTCAGGAGGTGATGTGGTGGGATAACGGGATGTATTTCTGCTCTGTGGAAGCACCTGGAGACACAGTCGGAGATTCAGACCAAGAGATGAAGCTCATAGTGTACCGTAAGTGAACCACCGATCAGCAACACAAGAGTGTGTCCATTAAACACGGGAGAAGAAAACCCTGTTCAACTCAACAAGACTCTATAGATCACGAATGTACAGTCAAATTACAATTCTTTTGAATATAACAAACATTAAACGTGTCTTTCAAAACAGAATCACACTCGGACTCAGGTGCTGCCTATAGAGATGCTAATAAATCACCACATAATCACAAAACAAAAAGGAAATAAAGCAAACTGTGCAAACCACAGCTTTGTTCTGAATGTCTGTATGAGCACAGGATTAAGACAGAAAAACTAATAATTACATGAGAGAAATGACAAACACTGAGCATATAAAGTAACAGATGAGTTGTGCACGTCTGATTCGTGTTGTGCTTTGTTCTGTTAGATTGGTTGACGGTTCTCCTCATCGTTTTGGGTGTGCTGATGCTGGTCCTCCTCTTCTGTGTGTGCTGCTGTCAGTGCTGTCCGCAGAAGTGCTGCTGTTACGTGCGCTGCCCCTGCTGTCCAGACACCTGCTGCTGCCCCGCCAAATGTTAGAGAGCACACCAACATCAGCTTCTGTCACTGAACACAGACCTGAAGACACTCGCTTTAATGCTCTGTTCTGTGTGTTTAGTGGTGATGCAGCACAGAATGATGAAGGAGGCACAGAAGGCCATGACGCCGTGGATGAACGGACAGCCGATCTACGCGCCGATGAGCAACCACAGCTCCTCTTACCAGATGAACCCCATGCTGTACGCAGGTCAGAATCTCTGAGTTTCACCACAGGAATAAATGAGGAAGTGAATGGAGGGTGTATCAGGACTTCAACTCTGTAAAGCCTGACATAATAGTCTAAAACAGTGGTTCCCAACCTGTCAGGTAGACACCTGCGTGGGATGTATTTTTTCAGTCCCGCTCACGCGAGATTCTGTCACGCGCCCTCATACGGACATATGTATCCGCCCGCAAGATTCACGTTTTGTCCCGCTTTCTCTCGCAAAACCCTGCATAGAAGTAATCTATATAGATATTTTTTTCAGTACATCGATCTTATTATATTGAACAGAAAAGCAATCATCGGCTGTTGCGTGCATGTGTGTCTCAGTTCATCACAGTCTCATAAAGCTCTTATAACACAATGAATATATGAATGAATCTTTCACAATGTCTACACTTCGTGTGTTGTAATGAGAGGATTCGTGAGCACGTAATATTAAGCACAGCGCAAAAGCTTTGGAGCGGTGAGTGGAGTCAGATGTGCAGAAGGGGGCCGGAGGAGGAAACGTTTCAGTCTTTTATGTCTGATATAGTCTCTTATAGTGAGAATATGGAGGGAAATGGCTCTATTATTTTTATTCAGTTTTATTCAGAGACTCAAACTGAGCAAAAATATGCAATTTGCTGCAGATACTGATATTAATATGATGAAATTCTGATGCTTGTAATGTAAATCAATGAGATCTTTAGAACTGTACCATATGGCGCTTTTCCACTACACACTGTACCAGCTCGCCTCGGCTCGGCTCTGTTTGGTTTTCCACTGTGTAAAAGTTGTACCTGTACCGGCTTCCAGGTACTTTTTTTCGTACCACCTCCGGCGAGGTTCCAAGCGAGCTGAGGCGATACTAAAATGTGACGTGAAAACACAGCAGACTGCTGATTGGTCAGAGAGAATCGTCACTATTCACTGCGTCATCATTGCACGCGCCAGCAATAGTATCCAGAATAACCCCGCCATTTTTAAAAAGTTTGGCCAGAGATTGCGTGACATATCCAGTCCATTACATATTATGGCAACTCGGAAGAATACGCCGTGGTCAAACGAGGAGGTGCAGACAGCGGGTGTGTGTCGCGTAGAAGATTACGTCACGGCAGTTTCCTGCAGCGTCGCTATGACAACCAGGTACTATTGTGGAGGTACAGGTACAACTTTTACACAGTGGAAAACCAAACAGAGCCGAGTCGAGCCGAGGCGAGCTGGTACTGTGTAGTGGAAAAGCGCCAATAGATACTATAGAGATACACTCTATATCTCCAATAATATGTCTTAAATGATCCAGACATATAATGCAATGCAATCCTATGATAATTGAGAGATGAACAAATAAATGTTCCTCAAAAGATCCTGATGATCAGATTTGAGACTCAAGCTGTTTGTCTAATACGTGTTCATCAGGAAATATGACTACAGTTATTCTGACTTTTGATAAAAATCAGTAAAGATTTGACAGCAAAAAGACATGTTAAAGCACTAGCTAAAGGTGGACGTTTGTACAATTACACTAAAAGAACTTTTTCTTGGTAAAAAAACAAAACATTAAACTATCAATCAGACGACAGGGAATGGAGTAGATTGAGTGTGACACGGTTTAACAGCAAAGTTTTCTTAGTGTTGATCATTTAGAGGCCTTTGAGGAGAAATTCATGTATTAGATGTTTAATTTCATTTAAACAGACAAAAATTTTAACTGTAAATGTGTGTTTTATAAGTCAATATATAAATTTCAAAGCTCATTTGAGCACAGGTGCCACTTGGTTTGATATTTTGTGATGCAGTGAGATTTCTTTGTTTTGCAGAGTGTGTTGATGTTCTTATACGTCTCTCTGTTTTCTCACGTCAGGCTCAGCGTCAGGGAAAGGTGCGATGACGCCCGTCCCACTGCCGCCGCCACACATGACAGCCATGCCCGTTAACATGCCTCCTCCCAGCTTTCACGGTAACGGCAGCGCTCACGGGACCAACCATGTGCTGGACTATCTGGAGAATCAGGTGCGCGGTATGGACGCCACCAGCCCGCTGTTACAGCCGCAGCCCTCCATCCCTCTGCAGCACATGCCTCCTCCTCCCCAACACATGCCGCAACACGTGCCCTTCTCCGCCGGCCCTCCCAGCATGCTCTCCGGCCTGGACGACGGTCCCGCCTCCCGCAGGGTCCCGCCCGGCTCACGAGGAGGACGCTCCAGCGGCTCGTCCGCTTACGGCGCCCCCCGCCACTATCCTCGTCCGGCCATCCCGCGCAGCTACAGTCAGGAAGACGTCCTGGACGCCCGCGGCCGGTCGGGAGAGTACCGTCCTCGCTCGCGCTCCAGGGACGACCTGCTGGCCTACGACCGCCGAGGCCCGTCCCGACGAGACCAATATTCTCCTTTGCCCCGCCGCGGCTCGTGGAGCTCGACCAATGACGAGGACAGCAGACGCGGAGGCGCTCGAGGAGGACGAGGAGGAGGCTGGTCCGAACATCCGCCCAGCTACAGCGAGTACGAGCCCGGGAAGAAGCCGACGAAGCGGCCTGAACGCTTCTCTGTAAGAGTCTGAGCCACTGGCTGTTTGTTGGTTTGTTTGGCTGAGCTCTGTCTGTATGGGTTAATCCGATCACTAACACTGTTTTGCCTTTTTAATGTTGCTAGTCTCATCTGATCACACGTATTCAACTAACATGTGGGACATTGTGGTGTCATGAGTAGATATAAAGTGGGATCCGAACATCTGAAACCACATTGATAACATAAAAAGGTGGATTCTTTCATGTAAGTCACAGGACGAGGTCAGAGGTGGTTCTTCCAGTGAAGATCTGTGGATCATCTCAGATCCTGCTGGAGAACCTGATCATCAGAGTTAGTTCATGTAGCTCTAGTGCAAACACTAATATTGAGCTCCTTTATCAGTTCAACATTCTGAGTTGAAGGAATGCAAAGAAGTTACATCTCTGTTATGTTTGGACCCCTCTGTATCTACACATCACCTCACTTTCACTGAATGACTGAGATCTTCTGCATCCACACACACACACACACACACACACACACACACACACACACACACACACACACACACACACACTCACTCACTCTCACACACACACACACACTCTCACACACACACACACACACACACACACACACACACATATACATCTGTCTGGAGTTCAGTGTGTGTTGTTGATCTTGTGTTTAACTGCAGTCTTCTGTTCTCCAGGATAAAAGTTCTCGCAGCGGCACCAGTATAGTCATCTGACAACATCTGCGTCTGATCCAGAACTTCATGGAGGCTTCTGTGTTCATGTGCACAGAACAAAGCACATTTGTTTTATTGAACATGTTTGAAGGATGTTACTGATTTGATTCCTCTGTTTTATATTTTTGTGCAGTTTATATTAATGTGAACATCAGTTTCTAGTGATGACGTTAGAGGAAGCTATATTTTAATGACAGATTTTTTTTAGGTTGCTTGGGTTGTAGGATTTATCTGTGTAAATATAACTTGTTTTGTGTCAATATATTTATTAATATATTGGGTTATTTAGTAATGTAGCCACAGCATTACAGCATAGGGATATAATGCAATATAACACAAGAACTGGGTATGAGATTGTTGTTTGCATCGAACGCTATGACCACTGAAATGCTAAATCTCAGATCTGTAATCAGTTATCCATTGTGACTCTTTAGTCTTTAGCTGCATAAACACAAGGAATAACTTACACAGACGTCCAGTGTGAAATGTGTATTTAAAGTTTTATTGATCAAACTCAGGTCAAGATGTTCTTTAGTCTTTCTGTAAATAGTGTCTTTTGTTTGTCTTTTACAGAACTGGTTACTGCATCTAAGTTTAAAACCAATCATTCTTCAGTCTTGCATTTATATAAACTTCAGCTGAATATGTGAATCACTGTGTTCCTGGATGTGAACAGCCTCTGTAATGATGACAGAGTTTTAAACATGTTACTGTTTTGCAAATATGAAGGACCATCTGTTTATTATTAAACGTATGTGCCTTTTGCAGACAGTTTGACACAATTCTTGCTTTTCCATCTGCATGAATAAATCCTGAGGTCTGTAGGACATTTTCATCAGTGCTTCTCCATCTTGTCAGGCCAATATCAGCTCCTCACAACAATCCATTCATGCTTTGAGCAAAGTGAATGATTTCTCTGAGCTCAAGTGAGGGACAAATGCCGTATTTTATTAATGTCAGTGTAGCTGTAGTTCAAATGAATCATCAAAGCTTCTCATTTCATCCAGTGTTTCTGGGTCAGAGACTTTATTGGTGTCTTTCGTGACCGAAATAATAATATTTGCTCTGTTTCACAGCCCCAGGCAGTTTCATACTGGAAGTTAAATATTATGTTGTATATGTGTAGCATTGCAAGTTCCCATATTCCACAACCGCGAACCGCAGATGGAGAGTCGATGGAAGTACCATAGAAATTGTACTCGTAATAAAACGGATTTTTTTTTTACCGGTTTACAAACAGAACGACAGTGTTTATCAGCTAAAAGAAAGACCGTGGTCGACCCTTTGCCAAAACCTTTTCGTTTTGTCTACAGCGCGTGCGCATCACACGCGTCGCGTCGCGTCTCTGATGGCGTCATGTGACGCAGCCGTCGGTTTGCCACGTCGGTCTGTAACTGCAGCGCGAGGAACTTCAGCAACTTTGTGTTTTGCATGTTAGGGCCGTTAATAACGAGCAGCGCGCGAAACCACATCTCCCCGCGGTCTCTTCACAAACTCCACACGGTCTGATTATTACAGAGACACAGAGAAACAAATGAGGTTGTTACAGAGTTTCGGTGACTGATGTCTGCGCTCATGATTGATGTGCGGTAAGTGTTCCTTTAATAATTCACTCAAGTGTTAATCATGCCTTCAGTCGCTGTTTACACGAACAAACATCAGATCATTAATATTCATATCGCTGAGTTGGGTTAGTTAGTTAAGTTACCAGCGACAAACCAGTTAGTCTGTTTATTTCCTGTTTGTGTTGGTTAGTTGATGCGTTAGTTTGGGGTTCAGGCGATAGTTGGTGCTAGTCGTTAGTCTGGTTATGGGTGTAGTTAATGTGTTAGTCTAGTTGTAGTGGTAGGTTAGCTGTTAGTCTGGTCTGATCTTGCAGCATTTATGAGCATCATCAGATGATTCCCATCATCATCAACAGCAGTGTGTGTTTGTGGATGAGTTTGTTCTTGGTCTACAGTGCAGTGAAGCTGTTTTCTTCTCGTAGTTCGGCTTCATTACTCTTTAAGTTCCTCTTTTAGTGCAACAGTTTCAACTGATGCTTTCTGTCAGATGATGAAACACTCGTTTATCACAGCAGTACCACCACTGACCTCTGACCTCCGACCTGACTGTGTTAGGATGAGAGTTGATTGAATTGATTCTCTATACAGCAGTTTAGTGATTTCACATCATGTTTTTCTTCTTTCAGTGTGTGCTGCATTTATTAGCAGGTTAGTAACGCTGTAAGTTAGCGGTCGTGTGCTGACGGATTGTGTGTGGTGTTTCTCCCGCAGTGTCCGGGCTGCATTGGGCCGAGACGTGAGGACGTGGTCGCAGGGAGCCGCAGACGGAGATGCCCGGGGGCCGCAGGGGTCCGAGTAGACAGCAGCTGAGCCGCTCCGCACTGCCGTCGCTGCAGACGCTGGTGGGCGGCGGCCTCAGTAATGGGGCGGGGCTCCGGTGCAGGTGAGTTTACCTGAGCAATGTTTACTCGCCGTCACCTTCTTCAACTCTGTGCGTTATGTCAATTATAAAACAACTATCCCTACACTTCACGGGCTTAAACACATCAGGCTGATGTTTGGCTGTTCTCCACTGGTCTTCATGAGCATCCTCTTCATGGTGAATTGATTCAATGAAGCCTGCGCTAGTGGAGCAGATTCAGGTTATTGTTTATCTGTTTGCTCTGCTGTCACTCATTTGTTATAAACACAGGCCATTTTTTTACTGTGTGTTCTCTCTCCTCACATCTGCCTCAAACTTAATGCTGCTGGAAATGTTTTGGTGTGTGTTTTATTGTGAACTGCCATTGTTTTATATCTTCTTCGGATAATGTAGTTTCTTTTTCCTCATGGTCTGTGGAAGAGTTGACAAGAGCAGGTGTGATCACTGTTTTGACTATCAGGCTGAAATCTGCTTCCTGATGACGTGGCTTTAGTGAAGAGACTTTAGTTTTCCCTGACGTGTCTAAATCCTCGACTGGTGGCCGTTAGTTGGCTGTAGTTTGTAAAGTGTTCTTCCGTGTGTCCGACAGGAACAGCGGGGTCGTGGGTCTGTCTGCTCCGCCCCTCACGGCCCTCATCACTCCCGAACCCGTCCGTCATTCCCGCATTCCCGATCTTCCTCTGGACAGTAACCTGCTGTTCGAGACGCTGCTCTTCCTCTACCTGCTGGTGGCGCTCTTCGTTCAGTACATCAACATTTACAGGACGGTGTGGTGGTCTTCATACAGTCACCCCACCGCCTCCACGTCACTGGTACGATCAAGTCACACAATACATCATATTACTATTAAAATATTAGCACTCATATTAGTCTTTTCTCTGCTTTATGTTGGTTTAAACCCGTCTGTTCAGTGGAACACAAAAGGAGACGTTTGTCAGGATGTTCATGCTGCTCTTTATTGTAAAGTAGCGATCAGGGCCGCTTGGCTCCGTCAAGTGTCATAGAAGCATTGTAAAAGTATCGTAATGCTCATAAATATGTTTTCTGATGTCTTATGATGCTTTTTGTGAGGCACAGGGTGAAATGAAGCCTGTATTTCATTCGTGCTTCGGTTTGGTGGAATTTGGTGCACCACGGTTGGTCACGTGACGGATGAGTTTCAGTGGCGTTTGCCATCGTTTTAGTGTTACTCTGAAGTGATTCTCAGTGAAAATCAACTGAACAGACACACATTAATAAACCTCTCTCTTCACTGGATCTTGACGGGCTGATCGCTGCTTTCACTGTTTGGTTCAGAGCAATGCGAACATCCCGCTGAACGTCTCCTTTAGTGTTCCACTGAAGAATATCATACGGGTTTAAACAATATGAGCGCATGAGTAAATGAAGAGAGAATTAGAAGACGTGTTGTCATTTCACACGTATGAATCATTGAACGTGACAAGAACAAAACTGTTTTCTACATGAAGCAGAATGTAACAATAATGTGAAATGTTGTTTTTCTGTGTAAAGAACTTCCATCTGATGGACTATCACCTGGCCGTCTTCATCACCGTGATGTTGGCCAGGAGACTGGTGTGGACCATCATCTCAGAGGTGCTTCTGATTCTGTTCTTAATGATCAAGTAAAGCTTACATTGTCTAACAGCTTTTACACAGTTTGTAGCTCTGAGCGTTGGTTGTAACGTGTTTGCATGTGGCTTTCGCACTGTGTGTGTCTGTCTGTGTCTGTGTGTGTGTGTGTGTGTGTGTGTGTGTGTGTGTGTGTCTGTGTAGGAGGAAGTTTGAATGAGGGTTTCTGTGGTCTGTTTGTCACGTCATGCCAGTGACATTTACATGATGATCCTCACTCACTGGGAGCTGAAAGTACCTGAGGACGAGCGTTTCTGTTTCCTCTTAATAAAGCTCCTGTTTGTGTCGTTTCAGGCCTCTCTGGCGAGTCAGTCGTCTCTGGTGCGGTACGTGGCTCTGATCGCGGCGCGCTTGATCCTGTTGACGCTGTGCGGATGGGTTCTGTGCTGGACCCTCGTCAACCTCTTCAAGAATAACTCCGTACTCAACCTGCTCTTCCTGGGATATCCGTGAGTCTCCAGACAGTCGTTCAGGGGAATTCCAGTCAATGAAAGTCCCGGTTATTATCGTGCTCTGGATGCCACAGACGGATCAGGCTGAAGGCACCTCTTTGTTTTTGGCTGACTGCTGAGTTTCCTTTGTGTAAAGTGACAAATGTCTTTGGCGCTCTGTATTTTCTCTGTGGTTCTGCAGGTCCGTTTCTGCCACATGAATGGATTTGCTCAGTTATTTTCACTACAGGTTTGACTCCAATCACCTGTAGTCTAGTCTTCACAGCATTATTTAGAGTTTTGGTATGAAGTAGCTGGCTAAGCTGTCAGTCAGAGAGTGTTTTCTCTTTATGACACTTTACATGGTTGTATCAATGCCCTCATATGTTTGGTGAGGGTGCTGCTTTCTGGTCAGACGTTCTAAACTAGAGATGTCCCAATCAGGGTTTTTGTGCCCCTGATCCAATCCTCATATATTCCCATAGGACATAGTACATTAAAGTTAAAATAATTAATTAAAATAATTCCAAAGTATACAGAGTTGGGATAAGAGTAAAAGTAATGTGTAATGAATATGGAACTACTGATATAAACAAAAATATATATATATTGTATTTTATATGCACAATAAGCAGAATAAAGAAAAAGTGAATATATGTTTAAAAAGCATGAAGCTTGCAGCGTCTAAACTCCAGGCTGTCAGTTAAATCCGAAGACGCAACCGCATAGACTGACGGTAAATGAAAGTAAATGAATGAGAGATTGTAAGCGCGCATCAAATACACTAAACACTAGATCAGACCTCACTGGTTCACGCATTTACATTTGATCAACTTCTTTTTCTTTTAATAATGGCTGGTTGAAATCTGGCTTAAGAGAGGCGATACCGATCAGTTTAAAAAAATGCTTGATTGGCATTTCTTGAGATTGGCTCAGGACATCCCTAATATAAACCGATCCACTCATCCTGTCAGTCAGTGGAGAACCAATTCAGTGGCATGTAAATAATCTGAACTATGACTCGCTCTGGAAGATTTTGTCTCTGGCATACAGATCTTTGTGAGTGCAACCACTATCATGTAATGTGTTACAGTTATTCTCCTCTAGTCACAAACAGCTGGGATCATCATCGTAAGATGGTTCCGTCGCCGGCGCTCTCGTCTGTTGCTGCTGTATTTCTGTGATGTCTGGTGTTTAATCTTCAGTTTCTGTGTCTCTGATTCAGGTTCGGTGTTTATGTGCCGCTCTGCTGCTTCCATCAGGAGGGTCGAGCTCAGTCCGCTCCGTCCGACTGCGGTTTCTCAGAGCAGGACGGGTCCGACGGTCCTATGCTGCGTCCCAAAGACTTCCTGACGCTGCTGCGTGAAAACCTGCGCGAGCAGTTCTCCAGCCCCGCGCACATCCCCACGCACACCTGCCCGCCGTCGCCGGAGCTCATCCGCAGCGAGGTCGAGGAGCTCAAGACCGACTTCAATCGCCGCATCAAGGAAGTGCTCTTCAACTCGCTCTTCAGTGCTTATTACGTAGCCTTCCTGCCGCTGTGCTTCGTCAAGGTGAGATGTCCTCAAGACGATTCGTGAGTTCGAACGGACTGTTGTCCAGAGCGCAGCCCGTGCAGCTTGATCAAGGACAGAACTATTGTTAAAGGATTGTTAAAGCCTACATGCATGTAGTTCCCAGATCTTCAGAGGCATATATCACTGTTGGAACGGCATGGGTGATGTCACTTCAATAGTTCAAAAGTCCTTCATGTTTATGTGTTATTTGTAGCCGTGTTCATCTGAGAGCAGTCATGTATAATGGTGCAGCATCCTATCTCTGCTCGTCCAGCTGCTCCGTTATTGAGGCAGACTAGTGAGACGTTAATGCGCTGAACGCTCAGAGATAGTGACACAAACCTGTGCAGCGGAGGAGCGTAACAGCCAGTCAGATTGAAGCTTGTGTTTTCACGCTCTTCATGTTATTCTGTTTTCCAGAGTACTCAGTACTACGACATGCGCTGGTCGTGCGAGCATCTGATCATGGTGTGGATCAACGCGTTCGTGATGTTGATGAGTCAGCTGCTGCCGCCCAGTTACTGCGATCTTCTGCATCGCTCCGCCGCGCATTTGGGCCGCTGGCAGCGACTGGAACACGGATCCTACAGCAACACGCCGCAGCACATGTGAGTGTTCCTCCGTCACGCCTGATTCTGATCCATTCATTAGAGATCAGCTCTCAACTATGTCGGCCTTTAGACGCGGTTTCAGGTTCTTAAGTGTTTAACTAATTGTGTTTAACTAATTGTTGTTCTCTTTGGTTTGTGTTCAGCTGGTCTGACAGCACCATCTGGCCGCAGGGAGTCCTGGTGCGTCACAGCCGCTGTCTTTATAAGGCCGTCGGCCCGTATAATGTGGCCTTGCCCTCCGACGTCTCACATGCCAGGTTTTATGTGAGTATCTGTCCTTTCTTTAACTTACTATGACGACCTGAATGCAATAGTAAACAATAATTCACTCCAGAATTACAATTCTGCCGTCATTTACCAGGGTATCCGCAGGTCATTTGAAAACCCTGCAGCTGATGAGCTGCTAGACGCCGTGTGTTCAGCCTCAGTGTTCAGTTAGTGTTTCTTTCTGTGGAGAAATCTCATTTTAAGTCATTAATTATGGTGGGAGCTATTGCTTTAAAGAGATGTCCTCTACACTATCAGTGAGCTAGCAGTAAATTACTGTGAGTCTGAAGCTTTCACAGATAAAAATGGTTTGCATGATTTTCCCCTCTCAACCAGTGAAGCACAAACCCTGCTCTGAAGCCGATCCTAACAAACACCATCCATGCTGGTTCTGAACTCCTAACCCTAAGTACAGATCAACCTCTCAGATGAATATATGAGTCCCAGATATTTAGAGACATGCTCTTTTTTTTTTCTTATTAAAGCAACTCTTTTCCAAATCCATAGCCCTCATATCAAAAGTTGGCACTGCCTCAGAACTGCAGTGTTGTTAACCCTAAGCTTGTGCTTCACATTTTGCTCTGGCGTCTCCACACCAATGGCACAATGATCAGATCAGTCTGTTCTAACTGTTATATGCCTGGAAAGATAATAAATTCCTGCAGGTGACTTGAGGAACTGATGACTGAGGGACGCTGCAGATCGACAGTTTTACATAAAGGTGATTTATCTTAGGAACAACGTTAAATTGTATCAGGCCCAATCAAGCATTTGCCAAACTATTATCAATAATTAGATGATTCCCATATCTCCTCTGATATATCTGTGTCCAGTTCCTCTTCACAAGACAGCCGTGTTCTGCTCAAAATAAAAATTATGGTTTGAAGTTGCATGAAAGATGTCGGTCCATCATGAGTATGTAAGTATTTCACACTGACTATATACCAATGTGTGTGTCCAATTTGAGAAAACTGAATCCGCTAATACTAGTTGGAAAGCACTGGTTTGGGGGGAGAAATCATACAAATGGTTTAACAGACAATGCATTATGGGGTAAATCGTTTGTCAAGTTGAGTTGTTTTGCATTGATAAAGGGTTTGTCATTAGATCAGGGTTCCTCAGATCCAGTATTCAGACCGTGTTCAGCTCAAATCCTCATCAAACTCGCGTACCTGTCGTTGTCTAGTAACTCTGAAGAGCTCAATCGGCTTATTCTGCAGCGCTTGATGAGGGTTGAATCTAAACTCTGCAGATCTGGATTTGAGGAAGCCTGGTTTAGTTCACTGGTTTGCAACCCTGTTCCTGGAGTCTTTTTTGTGTGACACCCATTTCAGGTCTTGATTCAGGTGTGCTTGAAGGAGACGTGTGTGATGTGCAGCAGGGAAGCGCAGGTTTAGATGATGAACTGCTATCAGTGGAGCGATCGTCTCTAATGGCTGATCTTCTTCACGTCACACTGATGCTGGTGTTGTTTTCTTTCCTCCGCGTAGTTCCTGTTCCATAAGCCGCTGCGGATCCTGAACCTTCTCATCGGGATCGAGTCGAGCGTGGTGCTGTATCAGCTTTACTCTCTGCTGCGCTCGGAGCGCTGGAACCACACGCTGTCGCTGGGCCTCATCCTCTTCTGCAACTATTACGTGCTGTTCAAGCTGCTGCGGGACCGAATCGTGCTGGGAAAGGCGTACTCGTACCCGCTCGCCGGCGCCGGCCTGGGCATTAAGTCTCAGTGAAAGCCGGCGAGGAGTTAAAGCCGGTCCCTGAGACCGCGACGCGCCGGGGAGAGACTGGGGACTTCTGTTGCTTTTGATACGGTCTATTTTCATGCAACGTTTGTATCTATTTAATAAAATATTTTATTTTGTATACTGTTACACGACGAGAAGACGGGCGTTACGTTTACCACGCGCCGTCGTATCCTTTTGTAGCCCGCGTCTCACGTGACGTCCAAATTCAGCCAAAGATTGGAAAGAAATAGAACTGGAAGAGCTAACGCCGACCGATCGCGGCCAAGGAGCGGACGGTCCGGTTCATCGAGTGCTGTTTGATCATTTCCACTGTGTTTTACGAGTATTATCTGTTCATAGTATCTTACGTGTCCACTTTGTTTCAATCAAACTTTGTATAAAACCAGCACCGACGGGATCTATTTTAAAGCTTGAGCCGTCAGCATCCTCCTTTTCTTTTCGTGTTAACCCTGTGTGTGCCAAATCCCAGGGGGCGTTGGAGTGGGCGGGGCTAGTGCGCTCTGGGCGGAGCCTGTGGACTGTCAGGCTTGCAGTATTTTACTAAACCGCTTGTTTGGACGTACCGATGACATCCAGAATAAAAGACAAAAACAGCTCAAGTGCCTGTTTGTCTCAGATCTGTTAGTGGATCGTCGTGGTCACGAAAACTGCCAGGAAATGTCTGGGTCGTGTTTCACCCCAAGATGAAAATAAAAACAATAAAATGAAAGCATTTATATTTTCTTAATATTATGATGTTATGTTTGTTTTTCATTTTATAGTCTTGAGAATTTTAGGGGTGCTGCATTTCAAAGTGCAAAAAGCCTCAACAGGGACATTATATCAAATTTCTACTTTTTTTTTTTTTCCGTTAGGTTTATGAGTCTGAAACACTCTCATCCAGCGAGCTGATTCAGTCTGCATCTGGTTTCTGTGTACAGTAGTAGGAGTAGCTATCTGAATAAGACCACCTCCGAGCCACATACGGATATATTCACATATTGGGTTCACATCCCACAAAAGTGAGTTGCTGTGAACAGAGCTGTTTTTGAGGAGCTAAAAAGGGTGTTGTTTGCACGACCACTGAGGAATTTTAACTGAAGTAAAACCTTTAAAATGAAGTTCCATTTTCTTTTGATGTTCGGGTGAAATATGAGCTGGCCGTATTCTTGACAAACATCACGCCCTAAAAAAAAAAATTGTGTATCTCGCACACATTAACATGTTTAATCTGAGCTGTTCTTGCAGCTATTTCTCATTCATGACTGGTGCTTTTATTTTTTGCAAAAGCTTTTATTGTGTATTTTATTGTGCATAACAGAGGGCATTAAAATTCTCTAAATGATTAGTGCCATTGAATGAATAAACTCAGATGGGGAGCTGATATCCACTCAAGTCTGATTTACAGTGTGTTTGTGTGTCTGTGGACAGCTGTAGAACCGTCTCTGACCACCAGAGGGAAACAAACGCCTGTAAAAGCAGTATCTCATACAGTAGTTCCCACAAAAGCAAGCACCTTTCACTTCAGTACATTAGAGAAAACAGAAACCGCATCAGTGCAACGGACAGAAACTGTTGCCGTGAAATGGATGGAAAAATAAAAACCAGGTATTCCTAAAACATCTACATTATAACACTATGTTGGAATGGCTGTCAGTGGAGAAAGATTCTTTGACCCTGATCTTAAGACAATTTAGCAAAACACTTGTTCTCTTGCACAAGATGTATTGTGTGGCTAAACAAGTGTTAAAAATAACAAAGAGTTTCTAAGGAGTTCATTAGTTATGGATGCTTCAACATGTTCTTGCATATTTCTGGACTGTGCAACTTTCCTGCATGAAGTAATAGAGAGTATCTTATGTGCTAACGAAGAGAAAGCAAAGCGGTCCGCTGCTACTCAGCCTTCTCTACAGTCCACGTAGTTGCCCTTGATCCAGTAGCAGATCTGAGCGAATTTAAGCGGAGTGATGCGCACGGCCACGTTGAACTCTTGAGGCGTCCCGCTGAGGTCCACCCACTGGTGTCCGGAGAAGACGCCGATGACTTTGCGCTCCCAGCGCCGGTGTCTGCGGTTCCACATGCGGGCGTAGACCCCGGAGCCGCTGGCCCCCGGTTGAGCGTCGCAGCGCTGGTACAGGAGGTCGTAGGTTTCGTCTCCGGCCTCGCAGAAGCGGTACACCAGCTGACCCGGACGGTCGTTGTCGAAGCCGGAGAACTGCACCCTCTTCCCGGGGAGCTGCTTGGCCGCGGGGCTGATGCCCAGTTTCATGTGCCTCCGTTTGTGGGCCTTCTTGAGCTCCAGCAGGGCGTAGTCGTAATCCATGCCGATGTCGTTGGTGGTGCCCTTGATCCAGCCCTTGGGTACGTGCGTGCGCTTCGCTCGGATCCACTGGAACTTCATCTTGTCGGGTCTGCCTCTGGTGGCGTTTCTGCTCGCCGTGTCCTTCTGCTGCGGTTTCAGGAAACCCACTCTCAGCCTCTGGGCTCCTTTGACGTAGTTCTTGCCGTCGTGGACGCAGTGCGCCGCCGTGAGGACGTGCCGATCGCCCACCAGCGTCCCCGAGCAGCCGGTGGACAGCTTGACGGCCGCGGAGAAGGGGTAGCTGAGCAGATGGTCCTGGCCGACGATACTGAAGCGACTGTCGTGGCCGAAGATCTGACGTTTGCTCCTGGAGCGGCCGCCGTGCGTCTCGTAGAAGGCGTTGGCGTCGAATCCGTAAATGCCCACCGCCGTCTCGGTCACCTGGCCGCCGGAGTTCAACGTTTCGTAGGACAGGAACTGCCGCAGGTCCCAGTAGTTGGGCGGAGGGGCTCGCTTGTGGCACTCCGGACCGCAGGAAGAGGTGACCTGGAGCTGAGCGGGCTGCAGGAAGTGAGGCGGCGGCCGTTCCTCGGTCTGCTGGGGCCAAACCACAGGCACGCGCCGAACGGGCCACTGGGGCCACTGGGACGCCGCCGAGCGCAGCAGCATCAGGGTGAGCAGAGCGGGGAGCAGCGTGGACGCCATGAGGGCCGATAACCTGAGACACAAGCAGAAACCTCTTAACGTTTAGCAGACTGCTTTAAAACCAGATCAATCACAGCAGATATTACTCTCGGTTCCTTCGGTGTTCAGCTGTAAACATTTCCACCATGTATTCTATGCGAAATTCTGCCTAATTAATCAGTTTGAGATCTGTGCTGCAGAGGTCAACCACACCAGCTGCAAAATAAATATTCTGTGCCAGAGGTCAGAGTCCAAAACACATAATTATGTTGTCTATCGTGTAAAGGCTTTTTTAAACACGATGAATCTGCTTTCGCTGCCAGTGAGTTACAGCGGTCAGGGTTCGGGATTTTTCTTTATTCACCAGGGACAGAATGCATGGAAATATTTCTGAAGGATGACTGTGAGAAAATACCCGCTTCCATGACAGCAATAAAAACAGAGTTTACTTGGACTTGACGAACAGCTCAGCTGCAGTTACAGAAGTGAAACTGCCATGGTTACAAAACAGATATTTTCGGATTCCTGTAATTCAGAGCCATAACTCTCTCTCACAGCTCTTTCACGTGGACTTCAGACGTGATTTAGACTCGAGCAGAAGCTCAGATTAAGATTTTAGATCATATCAATCACTCAAAGTGTATTATTAGTTTCGCGCGCTTCTTTCTGCAGATGTTTAGCTCTAGAGCAGCTCAAAAGCAAATCATCACGCACAACTTTGTGTTCAGCGCTCCTCGAGCAAATGTTGATGTACAGAGAGACAGAAGTGATTCTCACCTGTAGACGCGCGCAGGGGTGTAGATATTAAACTCCAATAAAGCAGGCGCTCAGAGCAGATCAGTGTTTCAGGACATGGATGAGATTCCCGCTCAGTGGCTCCAGACGAACAGAGCTTTCTCTTCTCCTCTGCTGAGTGCGCTTCATCTCATCTCCCGTGTTCTTCTGATCGTTCTCTCGTGTTGTGATCTGTTCGGTTCTCCGCTCCGCTACAAGCGACTGTTCGTGGGCGCGTCGCGCCGCGATTCATCTGATCACGTGACTTTAGATAAACGCGTTCTCAGATCCGATCGGAGATTCTGATTCATTGTTGTTCCCCGTGTTTGTGTTCAGGGCTATTGAAATAATGCTCTTATAAATAATTTGCAGTAATATTAAAGTTTTTCATATCTTCAGTCAGTCAGTCTTTTTGACGATGCCTATCTTAATAAGCAAATGACATGCGTTAAATGTAAATCCACATAAACCTTTGAAAAACTTTTTTTATATTTACATAAAAATATATACATTTAGATTTGTGTAAAACTCTCTCCAGACCGCGTGAGAAGCTTCTATCTAGTAGTTCAGTGTTTTACTCCTGAAATAAGAATAGCCCTCTCTGTGGCTGTTGATGTGCAAGTGTTCAATAAATCTGTGCTTCATCTCCGCTGGATATTAGGAATTAATGGAGCACATTTATTTATATGGGTTTTAATGTTTATATTCACACACTGTTTATTACAACAAAGTCACAAGTAAAAGGTGCTGATATGGGATGGACAGAGTGGTTTACTCTTTATTCGAGAAGCCCCTGTCTGCAGCCTGCAGATCGAGGCGGGGCTGAATCTGGGGCGGGGCTTCACGTGTCACCCCGCCCACATGCCTTCTCATTGGTTGTAGGTAAATTAATAATGTCGAGATAACGTAACTCCCACAACTCATCAAGTAATGACGTTGAAAACATTATGGAGTTAAGGGAAATGAAATAGCAGATAAAATAGCAAAGGAAGTTACTAAAAATAATCAAATTGATTTTACAGTTAGTATTAGTAGAACAGAAATTAAGAGTGTTATTAAAAATAAATTAAAGAAACAATGGCAACAACAATGGGAAGAAAATAGGAAAGGACGATGGTTTCATAAGATTCAAAGGAGAGTGGGAGAAATAAGGTGTACAGGGAGGAATAGGCGAGAAGAGACAATAATATCAAGGCTTCGGTTTGGACACACGGGATTAAATGGAACATTACTGAAAATAGGTAAACATGGCACAGGGAAATGTGAATATTGCGGGCATGAAGAAACAGTGGAACACGTCATATTGGAGTGCAGGAAATATGAAACTGAAAGAAGACAATTGACCTTGGAGCGTAATATGGAATTACCCATATAACCAAAAGATGGAAGCAGAGGATTATTTATTATGCAGCTGCCTTTTAAACTCCCTATATTTTTCAAGACGTCTAGCTTTTCGATTTATTATAAAATTACTAGTATAATAAATTGTAGTACTTTTACCGTCCTTAAGTATATAGTATAGGAAGTGCAGAAAATCATTCAGCTCACACACAAACAGCCTATAAGGGTGAATTATTTAAATACTAATATATAGTTCACTACAAATGCATTAAATAATTGTGGTATAATAATTAAATAATGCACTTCGCAAGGAATATGAAATATATATATATATAACCATACTTGTTTCACAGATCAGGCAGGAACACACGAACAACGACGTAATAAAAAGACGTACATTTAATAAATCCAACGGGAGACAGGCAGACACAGGAACACAGAGTGGTAACATTAAAGACCGACAAGAATACAGGGGAAAACACACACCTTAAATAGACAGACTGATTACAAACATCCAGGTGACAACAATGAGGGAGAAACCAAAACACTCAGAACTGCAGGGGAAAATGGAAGAAACCAACATGAAAGTCCGGGGGTGTGACATTACCTCCCCCTCCCGGAAGGCGTGTCCTCGCGCCGACAAACGGGAAACAGCAAACAGTCTCAGGAGGGGGGTTTCGGCGGAGGACGGACTCCCGGGAGGAGGGCAAAAGATGGAGTCCAGGGTGGTGACTGAATAGTCCATGGAGGTGATGACGGAGGGAGGAGCCAAGGAGGTGACAGGAAGGGGCTGGAGCAGGAGGTGACAGGTGGGACCCAGAACACAGCCATGTAATCCCACGGTGGAGCCGATGAAGGGAGGAGCCATGGTGGAGGAGAGGCTGACGACTCCATGGGTCCGACCGACGGAGGCGGAGTAGGTGGTGGGAGAGCCCGATGCGGAGACGGAAAGCCGAAGATCTTGGGTGACACCGCGGATCCAGAGGGCCAAGGCGGAACCCAAGGCTCTGGCGACCAAGGCGGAGATGGAGATCCGGAGGTCCGCGGCGGAGCCGGAGCGACAGAGGGCCGAGGCTGTGCCCGCGGGAGGGAGGAGGTCCAACGAGCCGGTGGGAGGGAGCGACAAGGCACAGCCGGAGGAGTATAGTCCAGAGGCGAAGGTGGGGCGACGACTGACCAGGGCGGAGCCGGAGGGACGATGGAGCCCGGTGGAGCTGGTGGACCGACGGGCGACAGCGGAGACGAGGGAGCAGAGAGCCGGGGTGGAGTCCAGGACTCTGAGGCTGGAGGCGATGGTGAGGGATCCTCCAGCCATGACACCGATGGAGACTGGCAGACCCGCGGCGAACCCACCGCACAGATGATGGGCTGAGGGTGAGCAAGGGGACAGACAGCAGACAACGGGGATTCATGAAGGCTGGGCGGAACCAGCGGAGATTCAGGCTTAGGCAGAAGAGGGAGGGTGGGAGGGCCATCCTCGGACGACGGCGCTCGTCCGGGTAGCTGGTGGTGTTTGCTACAAGCTGGAACATGAGAGTGTAACCCTCGAGTGGTAAATCCCCCTGCTTCAGCCGGAGGAGGATGAATTCTGGACGGAGGAAGGAATCCATGGGGGAAACACAACAGAAACAAAAAGACTGGGAAAAACGAACGGGAAACAAAACGGAGGAGAACACGCCAAAAAAATAAACTGTATCGGTCGGTCTTTCTGTCACAGATCAGGCAGGAACACACGAACAACGACGTAATAAAAAGACGTACATTTAATAAATCCAATGGGAAACAGGCAGACACAGGAACACGGAGTGGTAACATTAAAGACCGACAAGAATACAGGGAAAAACACACACCTTAAATAGACAGACTGATTACAAACATCCAGGTGACAACAATGAGGGAGAAACCAAAACTCTCAGAACTGCGGGGGAAAATGGGAGAAACCAACATGAAAGTCCGGGGGTGTGACAACTTGTTACCGCTGTAGTTTTGTTACTCTAAATTTAGTCTGAATCATTTAAGCTCTTTTTTTGACATCAGCTTGTCAGATGTTTGTCCGGAATAGCGAAATCAGAAGAAATTAAAATATGTTTAAATTTAGTAGATATACTTCGGGAAGGGTCAACAGATTGTAATAGGGTGTTGTTTCAGTTTCTTAGAGAAATTAATGTATTTGAGCACAGAGGACCCAGACTGCTGTTTCGCGTGTCACTGTTAGATCGGGAGGGAGAATCAGAAATAACTGTGAACATTATTATCTTAAATAAATAACAGTGAAATTCATTCATGTGTCATAAATGTTTGTATTTATAAACAACTCTGATGTTTAACAACCCTTTTCTATTTATTAATTTAATAACATAAGGATAGTGGATACTCTTGCTGAGAATTTTCCACATTTATGTATCTTATTAACAATTAAGACAATAATAAAAAAAACTGTAAATAAACACCACTGGTTAACATTTTGATTTATGGTCACGGATTGCCAGAAATGGGATAACTAAACAGCGGAAAGATGTCTTGCTTGTAAATGTATGTAACCTTGGACCACAATCTTAAATCTGAATAAATAAGCAAAGGATTCAGCGTTTATATAAAAAGTATAATTCATAATTATAGTTTCCAACTGCATTTCCTGTTTATCGTGGCAGCGACGTCAATCCATTTCACCAACCAATGAGATGAGTTGTGGGAGGGATGTTGCGCCGACGTCATTAATTTACCTACAACCAATAAGAAGGCATGTGGGCGGGGCGACACGTGCAGCCCCGCCCCAGATTCAGCCCCGCCTCGATCTGCAGGCTGCAGACAGGTGCACTTGCTTTATTCAGGCGTCCATGTTCTCCAGGTAGATCTGCAGACAGAAGCATGAGAGCCAATCACCGCCTCACCCCTCATTAACTTCCAGTGAGACCATTGAGAGTTTGCCTCAATCTCAAACTTTATCTTTAGATATTGAGTGAAGATTTGATCCCATATTGTGGCATGTGTTCGTTTTGTGCTGTTAATTATTTTCTCTTCTGATTTTACGCCTGATTCCTCAGAGAAAGGGGCTCTGTGTGCCGTCTACAGTGTGCAAAACAGTTTTTTGATCCACATGCCCAATGTGTGGGATACCGTATCCCACAATGCAATGACCTTCCATTTCTAGTGTGACAAATGAACAGTAAGTAACATTAATTTTTAATGTTCTCATTATTTGATCAGAATAAAGTCATGCAAAATATCTACTCTTATTTCCAAATGATAACTGGGCAGCACTCGCTGAGCTCAGCATGCAGTGAAGTCGTGTGAAAATAAAGTAGCATACTACTGTTTATCCTTGCATACTATAGGCCGTTTCTCTAAGTGCTGTAGTGTGCAGTGCGCCAGTGTTCCCTTGATCACATGCTCCGCTGCTGGAGGACGCTGACATTAACCACAGCGCGCTGGTGGGCGAGTCCATCCTCAGATGAAAGAGACGTCTGTCTCGCTGAAGACTTCATGTCTGCTGAGTCCCCTCCACAACATTCTGTGACGCTTCTGGAATTCATATTGATCATGAAGACACTCACACACTGAGATCTGGCCCCGGATCAGTGCAGAACAACATCTCTGATCTTTTTATATAGATATAAGACCGTAAAGAAATGTTGACGAGAAAAAAAACTTTTCCACAGATAGAAAAACAGCCATACAGGTCCGAAATAACATGAGGATGAGTACATGATGAGAACATGTTAAAGCTGTGATGCAATGCAGTAGTGCTGTTTCTTTAAAGCCAAAATTTTGATGCACTGTGGCAGATTTTCTCTAAAATCTTTTTCCTCTATTCAGATGTAAATGTGCCAACATCTGGCAACTCTAGATTGTCACTGATAGAAAGGTGGTGCGATTGTGATTGTGCTTCATCTGGAGTCTTGAGGAGCGCTGGAGACAAGTTGAATCACTCCTCGGGTGTGAAGCTGAAGTAAGGAGGACAAACATCTGTGTTTGAGATGTGAGAGTCGATGAGAAAATAGTTGAAGACACCTAATGTTTGCCAACTCATTTTATTCCATGGAATGTCTGGATACTGGATTCTGATTGGCAGTAAGTAAGGAATAATTAACGATGGGCCGTTAAATTCTTAGAAAATAATCGACACCCGAGGTGGTGACGCAAAGCGGAGTGGTGGTTACACCTCAGGTGTGCATTATGTTCGTAGAATTCAATGGACCGAAGTCAATTATTCCATTTATACTGCGGTTACCACACCTCAAGACATCGACCAGATGATATATTTAGAGACATTCGTCTGGTTTTTGTCCTTAAACTGCTATTGCAGGTAGGGTTAATTTCTTACACAGCTCATCCAATGCCTTCCTTATTCCTTAGTAATGACACTTGAGCCGTTGATGGCAAACTAATGCAGTTAATAATGAAGTTTAGACAGACAGATAGACAGAAAGAGAGCGGGAGAGAGAGATTAAGCTGGTGAATTAGCTCTCTCAAGTCTCTCAAAAGTGATTGGCAGCAGTGTCTCTACTAGGGGTGCAACGGTTCAACTTACGGTTCGGTTGTATCACGGTTTTAGAGTCAGTTTCGGTACGGTTCGGTACATGTGCTATGTTTAGGGAAAAAAAATTTAAAAGTAAAGAAATAAGAATAATCTATCTAACTACAAGCAACAGCACAAATAAATACAATAGAGTAAATATACAAATAAAATAAACTGATTTTTCGGGTTTTTTTTAGGTAGATCTAACATTAGCTTTTAGGTACAGAAACTGAATAAAATGATAAAATGTAAAAAAAAATTAAAGTTGCAAAAAGCTACAAAAAGTTACAAAAGCTATTCTATCAAGAGCAGGGAGTGATTTCCTTGTTGCTGCTGGACTTATAATTAACATTTAACCGGCTATATCTGCTAGGATACTTGCCAAGACGGGAATTAGACAACATTTTTGCGTGAATTTGTCCATTCAAACACATTAAAAGAGCTTAATATTTGCGCGCGTTCTGATGCTTGGGATGAGACACAGATCTTCTCATTGCTCTTAAATGTTTAAACTGGCAAAGCTTAAATGAGTTTAGTTTAAATCTAAATAGCAATGTGTGCTGTTTAGGTCTCACCTGCAGTCCAGCGCTATCAGCACCGGGAGACGACGGAATACATGACTGCTCATATTCCAGCATACGGTTAGTCCACGTTTTTTATTTAATCGCTGTTGTATTGGGAAAACAGAATGTGCATCCATCAACAGAAACATGCATTAGCCGAACTCTGTTTGTTTTACGTGTTGTTATTTAACATATATTACAGATGCGTCGTCGGTTTCAAGTGTAATCGCGGTCCTGCACCGAACCGCGGGAGGAGAACGGGACGGTTCGATTTTTTACCGAGAACCATTGCACCCCTAGTCTCTACTAATAGTGAAACATTTAGTTACTTTTCTTCAAGACCACGCTGTTGTTACCTCGCTTGTGAGAAATGTCATGTAGTTTTTAAGTTATTAATCGTCAGAACAGCGCTAACAGCATTAGCATGTATGCTAACATGAGTGCTAACTGTATGTGTGTTCGTCTGTGAGAGAGAGAGTGTGGGAGAATTAGAGTATGTGCTTTCCACACATAATAAAACGTAATATCATTGCAAAACTATGGAAATAATCTGTTGTTTTTATCCTATTGTTTACTTTTATTTATTTGTTTGGCCAGCGTCGTTGTGGGATTTGGTTATTTTGCTGTTTTGGGCTGTAAGGACCTTTGAAATAACTGAAATCATGTGGCCAAATGATATAGACATGTAATGCAGTCAAGTGCTGCCTGGAACTACATTCGCTGTGCGTTTCCCTGAAAATAATGCACACCATTAGAATGTTCATCAGCCAATCAGATTCAAGCATTCAACGGCCCTGTAGTATAGACCTTTTTCCTGAGTAAACAATGAGCGCCGCCATTACCAATTCTAACGTCAGATTGAATGCTTTTCTGTTCCGGTTTCCATAGGAACCCATTCAAATAGCGTCCATCTCTTTTTAATGTAGCTAACGTCCGCTGCTTCGTGTCATCTACACACTCATTAAAGTGAGGCACTGACAAATGACGGTCATTGCGACATTGCCAAGTGATGGCGCTATGGAGCCATGTGCTCTTTAAAAACATTTTAATAGGTTTGACATTAGTTTATTAGCTCGGAATATACCCTAATTTGACTAGAAACAATGCAGACCGGAAATGCAAAGCATTCTTTCAGTTAAGAGTCGGACTTACTTCCGTGTTCAGGAAAAACGCCTATAAAACCGTTTAATGCACAGATAGTTCCAACTCAGTTTAATCACCATTCCATATTAACTGATGCACACTAACACACACACAGAGAAGGAGTCTCGCGTCGGGCGGTTATTAGCCTCCACGTCGTGCATTTCAAAAACTTTAATGCATGGCAAACCGTTGATTATCCCTTACATGCGCCGCCTCACGAAGCTGTTTTCCTCACAGATCCACGCCAGAATGATAAACTACTGTGCATAAACGAAATTCCTCTTCTTGTGTGCCTCAAATAAAAGGGCTGTTAATTTACCGTTTGCACTTCTGCAGGGTAAGAAAAACCACATCTGGTTTTTGAGTGTAGAAAACATGAGGTCATTTGTAAGGGATCTGTGTTTCAGCTGACTAGCTTAGAGCTAGCAATGTAGTTACAGGCCCCCAAAACCCCCCGTGATTCCCGCGTGAGTCATACGTGAGTCGGTCCAAACGCGGCGGGTGGAGATGGTTGCGTAGGATCGCGCACGCTGGACTGAACACTGAACAACAAGGCCCATCCAAGTAAAAGCAAAGAGTGTCACTCATTCAGATGTTCTCCAAGCAAATTCCGCAGGGATTTGTGTTTCTGCCAACAGCGGCTCTACAGCGGCTCCTGCCCCAGAGTCGAACACCGGCATCGTCGGCAGAACGTACCACTGTACTCGCTCCTTTTGTATTCTTACTGAACGTTTGATTTGTTAGATGTTGTTTTTTTGTTTTTGTCTTTAATAGTCGTAACAGTCCGGGGCTGCGTTTCCCAAGACCATCAGGCGTACCATTGAGAACTTACTTGTCTTTACAGTTAGGGTTAGAAACAAATGACTCGATTTCTTTTTTAATGAATTTGATTGTCAAACAGGCTTGTTGAATTAAACTCCTCATGGGGCATTTTCACATTCTTCACAAGGTCGATGAGTAAGTCTATGGTGACTTGAGAGGCACGTTGAGGGTTTGGCTTTTTCTAAAGCACAAATAGCAGTTATGCATTTCAGAGATGTGCGACTTTAGTGTCTGTTTGTAGTTTTATGTCTCAGAGATTTTAAAGTCCTTGATGAAAGTGGTAAAGTGAGCTCATCTTTGTTTGCATCAAACGACTTTTATTGAAAAGGAAAAATGTATGTTTTTGCATCATGCAAGGCTTAAAGTTGCTAATGTCTGTTTGTTTTTCAGCTCTATGTGGATGTTTGGTTTATTAGCATGTTATGATTAATTAGAGATACTAGTACTAGTGCTGTTAGTGTTGTGCTAAGTGTTAAGGTTGTGTGTGTGTTGCATTGATCAGATGCACCATTTTTTATTTGCTGGACCAGAAAACAGCTCAAAAAATCCACAGACACACACTGAACACACAACACACATTTACACACCAAAGCTTGATTCGTTTTCCCCAAAAAAGACTTACAAATGATGAATACAGCAAGAACGCTTTATCACCGAAGCACTTGTGCCGAAACAAACACCTCTCACATGTTCTTTAGAAAGAGTCAGAATGGAGTTTGCTCTTGTTGCTGTGGGTTTTGAATCCTCCGATGGATGACAGCATGAGGGGACTGTGTTTTCCTCGCTGGTCATGAGGACATGAAATCAAATCTCACATAATTAGATCAAAACGCACAACATAACTGCTCTGACTGCTGCTGGGTGAAGCTCCATCTTTCTGTTTCAAGTGAATGCAAAGTGCTAATTCTGAACACTAGTTGACGAACCGTTGTTGTTTGATTTGGATGGTGACACGCTTGAAAAGATAAGATGCACCTGAAAACATGCCTTACTCAAACTGAGTTGATTGTTGAACGGTATCGTTGGGTGCGGCGGCGATGATTCATCTGAGGTCTGGGCTGAACACACACTCACTGATGGAGCAGTCAACACACAGCACGCTGGAACCATGTTTAGTGTTGAATTTATCATTTATCTGTTTGTATAACAATAAGCCTGGAGCCCAAAATGAAAAGTTGTTTTTAATAAGCTGACCCACTTGTGGTCGGAACAGACACAGTTTCTGGGGTTTTCTGAGCTCGCTGTGACGTTCTGCTTTCTCGTGATCCCTGACTATAATGCTGATGATGTTTACTGAGTTGACTCTCTTCAAAACAGCACTCTTATGTAATACAGGATCAAAACCAGAATACAAATGTCATTATAAACGGATCAAAACCTGGTTGTTAAAGTGACGTGCAGACCTTTTCATACCCACTATAGTAATGCATGTTAACTGTACATTCATAAGCTGATCATCTGTCGGCCGTCACTGAATTAAATAAAGACACAAGTGAGTTTTCAGAGAAACATCCCGCACGGATTCCTTCATCTCTGACGTCACTGCAAAAAAACGGCAGCTCTGCACATTCACCTCCTGTTATTCATGTTTCTCAGTGGAATTATTTGAGGTCAGATGCCCGTCTGAAAACACACACACTCAGCGGGGCGAATCCGTAGAGTTTCCCCGCTCTGGATTGTTTGGAAGCACACAGCGTTCCCGTGTTCCTGTCTGAGGGAATGTTGGGTGTGGACGGGAGGCTCACATGAGTCAGAGAAATACTGTTCCTTTCCTGACAGGATCACGCTTCCTGAGAGATTCCAGCAGCGCTGATTCACAGACCATCCATCCATTGATTGATTAACTGTGCAGATGTTTCGTGTTTTGTGAGAGGAAATTGATTTTTATAACTAGTGAGGACCAGTCAAATGTCTCACTAGTGGACTGGCATATTATTTCACTATATAATTGAGGACACACATAGTTACACAATGATTGAGAGGTTCCCTTCCTTATGTAAACTCAAGCGTTTGGTGTTTGAGGCCTGTGTAGGATTGCAGTCTTCGCTGTGTATCTGAGATGAAATGCAGCTCTGGAGATGTTTCCTCTGACGCTTCTGTTCTCATTTCAGCGTGTTGTGATTTTGCAGGAGTTTTTTGCGTTTGGACAGACGCGCCCTGCGGAAGTGACCGTGACAGAGGGCAAACACAGCGTCAGGATCCGCTGTATAAAGCGTCCAGTGCTTTATGCTGCTTCCTGTCACGTGACTCTTCCTGTCCTGACGGGGTTTTCCAGCCCTTTGCGCTCCTGAGAGTCTCTCACATTACTCTGAACTCTGAGGTGATGTCTTTGTAAAGCCCAGGTTGAAATAATTTTCCCACTTTGAATTTGTAAAGAGAGCTTGTGTTCTGACTATGTGCATTCATTTACAATCATGAGTCACTCACTCCTTTCCTCATCACATATGCATGAGTTTGTTGGGTTGCAAGTCTCATGCTTCACATTCAGATTCAGTTTCTGAGGGAAACGCGCCTGGAATGTTTGTTTTCCAACATTTTTTTCACGTTCTCATCACATTTTTGTCGGTCTGCACTCCAGCGGATCGTGTGTGAACCGTTTCTTCCTCTGTTTGCGAGCCAAATATGGAAGGCCGTGGCGTCACAGCGTTTGTGTTTCCATCTCAAATGCACGTGCTTCTCGTCACAGTCCTTCATTTGCTTGTGAACATCCTCCATCCTCTTTAAATGCAGAGCGATGAATGGTGTGAACTTTGACGGAAGAAACGTTATTATATAATTATAATTTTATATACAGCCGTGTATCATTGGCCATGTTTTTATTGTAAATTCAAAATAATACAAAAATGAGTAGGTGTCTT
This sequence comes from Garra rufa, assembly GCF_049309525.1. Taxonomy (NCBI): domain Eukaryota; kingdom Metazoa; phylum Chordata; class Actinopteri; order Cypriniformes; family Cyprinidae; genus Garra; species Garra rufa. The sequence goes on from NC_133366.1 coordinate 55,671,603, forward strand.
TAAATGAAAAATCTCCTGTGTCTCAGACGAAGAGATGACATTAGATGTGATCCACGATGTAGATTCTCAACAGACCGTAACACCCCACTGTATATTACTCAGTTAAAATAACTATTAGTTTCATGTGTCATAACATTCAGGAGATCTGATTTACGGATGAACGTTTGCCAAGAGTTCATAAAGTAGGATTTCTCTTTAATGAAACGGGCTGAATTATTTTTTGGAAGCTGTAAGGAATGAGAGTTTAGGTACATTTAGTTCATCTGAACTACAGAATAAATCTACAGAACAAACTTAGATGCTCACACGTGCGTTTTTAATGTGAACGTCTCTTGTGCGTGTCTGTCGAGCTCTCGCCGTCTCCTGTGAAATCTGCTGAATGTGTTTATTGCTGTAAGTGTGTTTACACTGGATCAGATCCACTTGAATGTTTGATATGACAGGCATCTGCAGCGGCTTGTGGATGAGATGTTCTTTTCATTAGCGCTCTATGGGTTTGATTAGTTCACTCTATGGTGCAGTTTTGAGCCGTTCTCATGCGTTTTCTTGTTCTTGAGTTAGAGTTTCTTCATGTCCTCTACTGATGCTCTGAAATGTCCAGAAAACACATGAAGACGATTGTGTCCATCAAATGAAAACAGCTGACGCCTGTTATACCGAACACCAGTACCAACATGATCAAGCTTATAAAGAATGACTGCAGCGATCATACAAGAGAAACATAAGTCAAACGAAATGTAATGAATTCATTTATGGCAATCGTTTACATTCTTCCCACCAAGTGCTGAACCGCACAGGATTGTGGGATACCGAAGAACACGTTGACCAATCGACCAGCTGTAGACAATAATGCCGACATTACATTCAGATGTGCTTCTGTATGCGGTCGGATCAGGCCCGTCTGTGTTGTTCACTAAAGTCTGTCTGGTGTCCCGTGTTTGTAGAGACTTGCCTTAAAGAACAACTTTCTTTTGTCAGTGTTTTATTTCAGCATGAAAAGGCACCTTTATGATTCATCAGAGTTGTTAAAGTGTTCCTGCTCCTGGATCATATGAATGCAAACTGCTCATTTCTTCCACCTTACAGTGAGTCATGTGTGTATATATCTGTATTTGCCTTCTGCGCTGCACGTTTTATCCGGATGCCTACAGCCACAGAATGAAGCATGAATGAAGTGAGTCAGTCGGATGGCCAGCAGGACTCGAATGACCTGGACCCACCCGTGAGCTGTCGATATGGAAACGTTCTGCTAGTGATTAACGTGACTCATTAGCATGAACTCACCGTTAACCGCTGCCAATAAAACACCTCTTTACTTTCTCCCAAATTGTGAATTTATAGCACAAGGCATGTGAGATGATTTGTTTTATAGTTGGCTGTAGTTGACTATTTATGCGTTAGTTCACGCTGGTGTGCGGCCAGCTCCGTTTCAGCTCCATCTGAGCTGATCGTCATAAACCTTCAGAAAAAGGCACATCTGATTTTCACATGATGCCGTGGAAATGAAATAGCTCATAAAGGAGTCTCTGCAGCTGGAGCCGCTCCTCGGCATCACTGAAATGCACCCAATAGTTTTGAAACGCGCTGGAATCCATCAATAAGATGCAAACATGCCAGAACATTTCCCAGCGGAATTATTGTGTGTGTAATATTATTCGCAGAAACACCCACTCACATGGAAAACGTGGAGAGGAGGAGAAGTGAGGCCAGGAACGAGATCTTAAGGTCTTTGGTTCTCTGGAGACGCCAGACAGACGTGATCCCTGAGTTAGGGTGTATCAGAAAAAGCAGAAATTCTCAAGACAACATCCATCCAGTTGATTAAATCAAGACTTGGTTCAATGTCTAAAAGTGCAGAAACGTTAGCGCTAGGGTTAGGGTTAGGAGTAAGATAAAGGCCCTTCCATTCCTGATCCTGGTTCACCTCCTGTAGTAGATCAATTAAGAAAGGAACAGGCATCACTTTTCCACAGGAAAATCTCCAGGCCTCAAATGAAGTGTATTGGGCTCTTATTATATAAAAGCTTGGGCATTATTCACAAGATATATCCGACTCGTGTTGAAGCCTGGAATTAAGCCACACCATGCTGCTTTCGCCCCGACTGGTTTCTCCCAATGTTTTTTCCTCCTTCTGTCACCAATGGAGTTGGTTCTTGCCTCTGGCGTGCTTAGTTGGGGACACTTGATATTTGGTAATATTCTGGACTTGATTGCGCAGACACTATTGGAAGAGAACTAAACTGAGCTGATGATGACGACAACTGATTTCTCAAGAGCTGCTTTATAGATGATTTAAACTCATTCCATAATTGATGGACTTTACACAATTATTAAACTGAACTGAATCAACAACAAACTCATTTCAACCGAATAATGACTGTTTACTATTGTCCTCTTTTTACAGTGGAATTGAATTCTGTTTGCATTATTCATCATCTTCTTTGCGTTAGTCCCGCGCACTTGCAGGGTCTGCTTTCTTGCAAAGCCGTCTCCATTTGGCTCGATCGAGAGCGTCTTCCGGTGCTGCGCCGACGATCTTCACGTCTTCCTTAATGCGATCGATCCACCGTTTCTTGGGCCGTCCTCGTGGTCGCTTGCCCTGGGGACTGAGTCTCAGCGCTGTTCTGGCCACTGAGTCCTCGCCGCTCCTGACTACATGGCCATACCACCGCATCCTTGCTTCCTGCATCTTCTCTGTGATTGGGGCCACTCCCATGAGCTTCCTGACGTTGGTGTTCATGATGCAGTCCCATCTGGTCAGGCCCAGGCACCAGCGGAGCATCCGCATCTCCATATTGTGCAGGATTCGCTCGTGTTTCGCCGTGGCTGGCCAGCATTCTGCTCCATAGAGGGCCACAGGGTGGACGATGGTCTTGTAAACTTTTGCTTTCAGGCGTATTGGCATGCGTCGGTCGCAGAGCACCCCGGTGACTTGTCGCCATTTCGCCCAGGCCGCATTCACCCTCGCTCGAATGTCCGGGAGGAGGTCGCCGTCACTGCTGAGGACTGATCCGAGATAGCGGAATTCGGTTGACTTTTCCAGGTCTTCGCCCCCAACATTGATTGTGCCGTCCGTCTGCACCCCGCATCCCATGTACTCAGTCTTCTTCATGTTGAGTCTCATGCCGTTGGTGTCCAGGCGGAATTTCCACTGCTGCGTCTGGAGTTGCAACGTGGCACGGTCTTCATCTGCGAGCCGGACGTCATAGTCATAGTCATAGTCACCTTTATTTATATAGCACTTTTAACAATACAGATTGTGTCAAAGCAACTGCACAGTATTTAAACAGGACAATAGTGTGTAAGTAACGCATTATTGTAAATAATCAAGTTTCAGTTAACCTTTTCACACGTGAGTTTAAAATATTCTATCTAACCCCAAAGAGTGAGATTTTTTAGGCGACCATTATTTTGGAATGTTTCGCATTACTGTTTCCATGGCGACGCGTCATGTGACACACCGCAGCCACAATAGCACTGTAAGAAACATGGATCGCTTTTATTTCGTTTTCCCTTTTTTTATTATTGATATTCACAAGCATGCTCGCTATATTATGAAATATCTGATATTCCGATTTCAAAATATGTGCAAGTAAATGTATTTAAAAGTTGAAACACTTTTATAATGACGTTAGTTAATCTATACTGATGGGCGCCGCCATGTTTGTTCGCGCTGAATCCCAGCTGTGGGATTTACAACACGCAAATTCATCCTCTCCTCCCGAAAGACATTAAAGTCTCTGGTGAGCTGGGAGAAGAGGAGAGTGAACGTTATAGTTACCTACATAATCTGTATATGATATGAATAAAATATGTTGTCAGAATATATTTTTGTAGGATCATTATTGCTTCTTCTATAGACATCAGTGTGTGTTTTACCAACTATAAATGTATGGTTTTGCTAGTACTTATGTGTATTTAAATGTCTGAAACCTAAAATAAGCATTATATGGTTGAAAACACTGAATAGTTGTGATAATAGGACAAGCGCTCAATGCGTCCGATCTGGCTCAGCGCCAGCCAACGCGCCAAAACCGATTTGAATTTAGCAGATGATGACATGATGCGGCAAACGTTCGAATCACACCGGTGTGTGATCGTACGTTCTAAAGGGTTAAAGGCAGTTCATCAATGAATTCAGTGATATCATCATCCAGTTCAGTTCAAATAGTATATGATATCGCTGGAAAGTGTCCCCAACTAAGCAAGCCAGAGGCGACAGCGGCAAGGAACCAAAACTCCACAGGTGACAGAAATGGAGAAAAAAAAACTTGGGAGAAACCAGGCTCAGTCGGGGGACCAGTTCTCCTCTGGCCAGACCAAACAACAGTTTGTACCAATGTCTGATTGTAGAGAACTCATCAGGATCCTGTGGTGTGGCACCGATGGCGGTCTAGGTTGGTGAGGTCTTCATTGATGATCCGTCTCTGGAGCTCATCTGGTTGACATCCACGGCTATTGAAGTCATCTCCAGGTGGTGATCCATGATCTAAGCTGGGTACGGACTGGATCCGGGGGACTGCAGTGACCATCTGATCCGGATACAGGCTGGATCTGGTGGCTACGGTGACCTCGGAATAAGAATGAAACAGACTAATATTAGCGTAGATGCCATTCTTTTTACGATGAAGCGAGTGCATCAGGTGTTATGGGAGGTGTTTTCGGTTCCGGTTGACCTAATTAATGCAGCCTAACAATCCTTTAACGGATTTGAATTATAGGAATGTGTTAATGTTTTTATGCGTAAACCAGGTTAAAGAGATGTGTCTTTAATCTAGATTTAAACTGACAGAGTGTGTCTGCCTCCCGAACAGTGTTAGGTAGATAGTTCCAGAGTTTAGGCGCTAGATAAGAAAATGATCTGCCGCCTGCAGTTGATTTTGATATTCTAGGTATTATCAAATTGCCAGAGTTTTGAGAACGCAGCGGACGTGAGGGACTATAATACGATAGGAGCTCGCTCAAGTGCTGAGGAGCTAAACCATTGAGGGCTTTATAAGTAATTAGCAAGATTTTAAAATCTATACGATTTTTTATAGGGAGCCAATGCTGACAGAACCGGGCTAATATGCTCATACTTTCTAGTTCTAGTAAGAACTCTAGCTGCTGCATTTTGGACCAGCTGGAGTTTGTTTATTAAGCGTGCAGAACAACCACCCAATAAAGCATTACAATAATCTACCCTTGAGGTCATGAACGCATGAATTAATGTTTCAGCATTTGACATTGATAGCATAGGTCGTAATTTCGATATATTTTTAAGATGGAAAAATGCGGTTTTGCAAATGTTAGAAATGTGGCTTTCAAAGGAGAGATTGCTATCGAATAGGACGCCTAGGTTCCTAACGGATGACAACGAATTTACAGAGCAGCCATCTAGTATTAGACTGTGTTTTAGGTTATTACTTGTGGAGGTTTTAGGTCCAATAATTAACACCTCTGTTTTTTCAGAATTTAACAGTAAGAAGTTATTCGCCATCCAGTTTTTAATATCAGCTATGCATTCTGTTAGTTTTTCGAAGTGATTTTTTTTGCCGGGCTGCGAAGAAATATAGAGCTGAGTATCATCAGGGTAACATGTAAAACTTAAAAAGTAATGGCCCTAGTACTGAGCCTTGAGGTAGAGACCTGCAATCCCGCGGGACCCGATGCAACAGAGTGCGGCGCGGGACGAAACTTGATGGGCAAGTGCGACCCATAAGCTTCCAGTCTTCGGCAGGGATGTCGTCAGGACCCGGTGCCTTTCTGTTCTCCATCCTCTTGATGGCGACTGCGACTTCTGCCACAGTGATCGGCGGGACTGGGCCTTTCTTGAAGAACGTGTTGACCACCGCAACGTAGTTGCACGGTCCGAATCCTTGACCACCATGGTACCGCTCATATCCCATTCGCTCCTGAGGTCCCCGCCAATGGCCACGTATTGTTCTGGGCCAAAGGATCGTAGATGGCCATCCATGGTCTCCCAAAATTGGTCCTTCTCAGCGTTGGCGCAGTTGGTTTGAGGGGCATAACACGAGACGACTCGTAGTGCTGTTGACCCAGTGTCGATCTTAATTGACATGAGCCTATCTGAGGTGCGGATGACTTCGACTACACTGTCCCGGAGCCTCTCGCTGACCACAATTCCAACGCCGTTTTGGGGCCATTGCAATTTTCCATTGCAAATGAATTTATAGCCTTCGCCGATGTTCCTGGCTTTCGTCCCTTTCCACTTTGTCTCTTGAATGCAGGCGATGTCGACACACCGTGCTTTGAGTGAGTCAGCCAATTCGCGACTGCGGCCAGTCATGGTACCGATGTTGATGGTACCAAGGCGGAGTTGAACACGCTTCTTTAGCCCACCCCGTTCTCTGGTGGGTAGCCCTCGTCCATTTCTCACGTTGTGCGGGCGAGGGGGACGCCCTAGCATTCGTCTCCAAATTTTGAGTCGACATTGCATTTGATGCGACCGGTGAATACGTTGACCGACGCGTCGCACCGTCTGACGTCAACGACCCTCACCGTTGGCCAACTTCCCAGAGGGTCGTTGTTTCCGGCCGGCACCACGAGGAGGTGGTGATGGGGTTTTGCCGGCCTTCTGTGTGCATTATTGACAATCTATTTTCCTGTTCATCGCTAAAGCTGCTTTAACTCAATCTCTATTGTATAAAATACCTTATAAATGACTTGGCTTGACAATCCAAGACAAAATTGGGTCCATCTTACTGCCGAAAAAACGCTTGGAATCTTGACTCAAATATTTGGATTAGAGAGTTGAGATAGAAACTTTATGTTGAAGCTGGAAAAGAAATTGAGACAAGAGCCTGAATAAAAACGTAGCTTCAACTCCTCCAGCGATAGACCTAACTGAACCAGAAATACAGTCTGATAGACGTTGTGTACAGCAGACACGAAGGTAGTGGACTGAAGTCGTGTGCGGTTGAGTTTATTACGCTCAAGTCCGTGTGGTTTGGAAAAAGTGTTTGTTTACCGATGACTCAAACTGTTTGTGTGTTTCTCCTCAACCTCACTGAACTTCATGAGTCACTTCTGTCCCCTGTGGTTCAAAAATCACATGTGAACAGAATGTGTGCGATGACCTCTAACCTATTTGGAATGACTTTTAATGTCTTGTAGGCCGGACTCCTATCCTGTTCACGTGAGAGCTCACGAAGCCCGGCGGCGCATTAGCCTGCGGCAGCTGTACGGTCTGTGGACGCGTCTCGTCTCTCTTTCTGTGTTTTGGACTGACATAACAGTACGATGAGCTCATGATGAGTCTCTGCATCTGTGCTGCTTCACTCTCTGGCAGCACACTGCTGAAGATGTAGTTTTAGATTTAAAGGAACAATGGTCAGAGATCAAATACAAAATATCTACATAAATTAAAATAAGAGATTGTTTGTCAGCGCTATGTGCTGCTCTTTAGTGCAGAAGCGGTTCTGTGGTTTATTGGCTTCTTCAGTGTGTTTTGAACATCTGGAATCAAGAACTGACTCTGGCTGAAGTGTTGCTCAATAAATGTGGGATATCAATTTGATCTGGTGTCTTGGGAAAGTGGAACAGCTGTCCACACGCTCTCATATTCGCTCTACATTTCCATCATTTGCTCTCAGCAGAGTGTTTATGAAAATACACTGAAGTGTAGAATATTTGTTTTGTGCACTTGCTTGACTGTGTGAATTCAACTTGGCTCCTTTGGGCTTTATTTACTTTTAGCAAAGATGTACAGTATATGTGAGTCCATGATTACAAAATACTCTCAATCTCTCAAGCAAGAACAGTGTTTGGTTTACTTTTAAATGACGGTCCTCTTTCTGGGCTGAGAAGTAAAATTTTACAGACTGTGTGAATGACTTGTATTTATATATTTGAAAATAAATAATTAAAAAAAATACAAAAACTATTCTATCTAAAATAGTATTGACTATTTTTACTTCACAAATCTAAAAACATGAACATGTTCACCCAGGTTAAAAAAAAGTGCACTAAAATACACTTTATTTAAGTATACTTAGTACACTTTTCAGTAATGTACTAAAAGTGCTCTATTTTCGCACACTAATTTTGTACTTATTGTACTAAAAAATAGTATTAAGTATATGTTAAGATAAACTTAATACCATCTAAGTGTACTCAACTGTGCTATTTTGAGACACCATGAAATTGAACTAAAATGTGCTTTTAACATACTATATCTGTATTTAAAAATATATATTTAGTTACAACTAGAAATACACTTGAACCCTACTTTTAAACATTTATAAATATATTTATG
>NC_133366.1:55680359-55713321 GCF_049309525.1 Garra rufa
CACACACACACACACACAAATACAGACAGACAGACACACACACACACACACACACACACACACACACACACACACACACACACACACACACACACACACAAATACAGACAGACACACACACACACACACACACACACACACACACACACACACACACACACACAAATACAGACAGACACACACACAAATACAGACAGACACACACACACACACACACACACACACACACACACACAAATACACACACACACATTTTAAATGTGCTGTAGAAATAAATTTTGACTTGACTTGTATGATGGACACAGACTTTACTTGTGTCTACTCGTCATTCATCTCAACACAGAATCACAATTTTGTGCGAGTTTGATGTGATTTTCCTCTGTCAAGATACTTGAAGTCGCCCTAGTGTTTTAAAATCTGTTGTGACCGTAAAAGTTGTGTATTGTTTTCCAGTCTTTACATAACTGATTTTACTCCACTGGCTTACCAGCTTTCAGGCCAGAGATTCTGAATATGGCGCTGGGTTTCTCGTTGGTTATGAAGCCTAAAAGCTGCCACACCTGTCCCACAGCAGGATCTGGAAAAGAGAAGTAGACAGCTCCACCCATGCCGGCTGGAAAGGGCACTGTTCCCAGCATGAAGACCACCACATGATTGACATTCTCATAGTCTGGCAGATTGAAGACGAATTTATCATTGGAGACCAGCTGAGCGTCCGTTTGGACCTGAAAGAGAGCAGATGAACATCGCTGCTATATCTGCCGTTTAATTAGAGTTTAGTCTTAGACAGAATAAAATAGGAGCATCAGTACATCTGCTGCTGATTATGGATGTAATAACGCGATTGTTATTGGCGTTGCATAATATACTAGTGACATGTTTGTCATCTTCTGATTTTTAATAAAGACTGGTCATAACTTTTTTAAGGCGGTTAAATAAATCATTAGTCTCATTTGAAAGCGAAATAAGGCTTACTAACCCTTGGCTAACTGGTCAGACTAGCTCTTGTGTGTGTGTGTGTGTGTGTGTGTGTGTGTGTGTGTGTATATATATATATATATATATACATGTGTGTGTGTGTGTGTGTGTGTGTGTGTGTGTGTGTATATATATATATATATACATGTGTGTGTGTGTGTGTGTGTGTATATATATATATATACATGTGTGTGTGTGTGTGTGTGTGTGTGTGTGTGTGTGTGTGTGTATATATATATATATACATGTGTGTGTGTGTGTGTGTGTGTGTGTGTGTGTGTGTGTGTGTGTATATATATATATATATATATACATGTGTGTGTGTGTGTGTGTGTGTGTGTGTGTGTGTATATATATATATATATACATGTGTGTGTGTGTGTGTGTGTGTGTGTGTGTGTGTGTGTGTGTGTGTATATATATATATATATACATGTGTGTGTGTGTGTGTGTGTGTGTGTGTGTGCCTAAATTCATGCGACTGAATCTGAATCTGAATCTGCTCACCAATCTACCGGCGACTAAACATCCGAACATCACCGCGTTTACTGCAGAAACACATTCGAGAAAACACAGTCGATAGCAGATCTCAACAGAACCATCATCGCACACATTACTACTAGAAACTTCCGAAATCAGCTGACAGACTCGACCTCAGACCCGGAAACAAAACACAACGCGCTTCACTGATTGGACGATCCGGAGCGGAGCCTGCCTCCGAAAGATCAAAACGAATGAGGTGTGATTTCATACCAGACACGACAACATTTGATATGGACTATGATTAATATAAATCATCTAGAGCAGCTTTAACACAAAGGAGGAGGATAAAAAGTACTATAATATCATCACAGTAGTATTTGACTGTGAATGCACAGTGAAATATGAGGAGAAACAGCAGACCTAACTATCGCTAAATATATCAGCTCCAGTGTTGGGTTAGTTACTCAAAGAACGTAATATATTACACATTACTAGGTACTCCCTCAGAAAGTAATATTGTTACTTTACTTGTTACTTTCTGGCAACAGTAATTAGTTACACTACTAGTTACATAACTTTTTCCCTACAGAAGTTCTTTTTATCTTTCATGTAAAATTCTTCTAGAATGCTATTAACATCATTTGTCCAAAATCCACATTGGATCGCAGTCAGAAGTTATTACAAACAACCAATAGTGATTGATAGAGACATTCAAGTAGAACTGTTGTACTATTCTCATTAATTGTAATGTGTAGCTTGATTGTAATCTCTCCGTTACCCATATACCATTATATTTCATTATGTGTTTGGTCAAGTCACATAAGTTTGTAAGAAACTGCTTCATTATTATTTTTTATAGTAATATAATGTACCACGTGCTTCAACTTACACAACAGTGTTTAGATCATGTTTTTTTTTTTTACAAAATCAATATAATGCAATATTTCTAGCTGAATGTAAACTTTTCCATATTCCAAGGACATCGCATGCTTGTGCCAGTCATGACAATAATGAACATTAATTTAAGAATTACTTATTTGTTGGATTTTAAATAAACAGGATTGAGGCATCAAAAGTAACTAACTAAACTATTTTATGGATGGTAACTGTAATATTATTACTGAAATCTTATTAGTAAATACACTACTAGTTACTGCAAAAAGTAATATTATTACAAGTAATTAGTTACTGCCCAACACTGATCAGTCCGAGATATGCCAAAAAAACAATCGGTGCTACCAACGATTCCACAGCAAAACAAACAGTGTTCCAACCAATCAGCGTCAGGGGTTGTGGACTTTCGTACTGGTCTGGTGCAGGGATGTGAGGGAGGCAGAGCGAAAGTCCACAACACCAACCCCTGACGCTGATTGTTTGGAACACTGTTTGTTTTGCTGTGGAATCGTTGGTAGCACCGATTGTTTTTTTTGGCATATCTCGGACCCTAGGCTGACCACAGAGACGCGTTTTTTTTTTACAGCCGATTTTTAGGGCAGGCAGCGAGCGGATCGTGAAGAAATGTCAGCTGAATTTGACACTTTATGTTTCAGGATTGAAATCGCTGATACAACCTTTAACTTGAAGATCCTGAAGGTTTATTAGCCACATTATTTATTAGCCACAACTAATGAACAAATTCCAAGCAGGTTTTTTTGCATTAGAGTCAAGCAGTAATTATAAGACAGTGCACGTTATATAAATGCACATTTTGATTAGTAGTAAAGCTAATAGTAAAATAGATTGTGTCTGATATCTAAGAAATCTATTTAATCTAGTGAATACTTGTTCAATGTGGATCACAATCAGTGTTGAGTTAATTGAACATTTTCACAACACTTTGTTTGAAGAACAGTGAAAGAAGTAGGTTAGAAAAATAGATTTTATTAAAGTCAAACAAGAGAATGGCAAAGAAAAAAGCAAAAGACAAAAAGCAAAGTCAAGATAAAGACAAAAGCAAAGACAACAGATCCTGACGATCAATCGTTTCAACAATCGACCAGAGATTCAGCGCAGCCGATCCCAGCGCCAGATCGACGCGTCGTCACACACCGCGATGAGAATACTGCTGTCCCGACTGAAACTGGTCTGTCTGATGGCCGACGTGCATTTAGGGAGGGTGAGCGTCGTACACCTGAGGACAAAACACAGTGAACATAAGCTGCTCCGTTCAGAATACGCTGCTGTGGACACTTCAAGCACTAATGCCTGTCAAACCAGGAATCTTACTTGGCTTTATGAGGATCTTCCACTTCCAGATCCCAAACGTAGAGCTTCCCGACTTGATTTCCAAGTGCTAACATCTGAAGAAGCGAAGATACAGCTCTTCATTCATGCGGTAAAGTCAGAGTAACGCTATTTAATGAGATTGTCTGTCATTGGCTTGTTTTGTTGTCAGTAGTCAACATTTGAAGTGGATCAAAAAAGTTGTCCCAAGAGAAAGGTATTGTTTTGGTTTTAGGACAGTTTGGATGAAATGTTTTGATCCGCTTCTAATGTTGACGACTACAGACCGACGCAGAACGTGTGAATGTCTATGGAGAACCTCAAACCTTCTGCCAGAAGTCCATGGAGAAGCGCATGTACCAAATGTCACACTGACTGTAATCGAAGCGGCCCAGAATCGTCACGTTAGACTCGTTGGGTTTGATGAGGTCGATATCGTCTTCCATTTTCCCAGGTTTCCAACACACAATTGCATTTTCACACGACTACAAAATAACACACAACAAACGACTAGCATTATTACTGAAACTCTAATAATGTGTGTAATATTACAATGTGTGCTGCGGACAGTACCTTTGAAAGAATCAAATCACCAAGCCAGCGGACACAGTCCACATAGTTCCTGTGAATGTCTCGTGTGGAAAAGTCTGGGAAGTGAATCTTCTGAGACACAAAAGGCCTGAAAATGTATGTAAGAAAGATGGAGAAGAACCCACATGTCAGAAACACAGAGACTGAAGAAGAACCTGAGGAAGAGCAGGAGGTAGGACTCACCGGTTGGTTTTGCTGGGGTTATACTCGTAGGAGCCGCGTATGGCTTTCTGCAGCCTCTCAGAGTTGATTCTCCACAGTTTCAAGGAGTGATCCATCCCACAGGACATGATCTTTTCACCAAGCAGGTCAAAATCCTACAAACACAACAGAAAAACTTAGTGACACAAAGACACTTTCATCTGCCTCATGTCAACGATGCACTTTTTTAAACTCCCGAAACCCAGCATGTGAAACGGTGCATCAGCAGATCTGTGTTTATTAGAGTCATAAACAAAGGCTGCGGTGGTTTTGATGTGAAAAGAAGTGAATCTGATCAGGAACACCAAAGATTTTGAACTCACCGCGCTCAAGACCTCGTCACGATGACCTTCAACGCCTCCGAAGATGGCCACCAGAGTGTCTGTCTGAATGTTCCAGAGGCGCAGCGCATGATCTGACAAACACACGGCAAACCGTGAACAAACCGATCCGAACGCACCGCGGGTCGGCCGGCAGAACACCTGAGCTGCTTACCTTTGCTGACCGACAGCAGGAGGTTCGGGTCCCTCGGGTGAAATTTGAGTTCGTTGATGGCGTTTCCGTGGCCGACGTAATGCTGCGGACGAAATGAAGAAATGAAGACACACCGCGGATCAGACAGCAATTCAACATTGACTGAACATCTGGACTCACTTTGACACACTGCATGGTGATGTGGTTAATGATGCGAATGATGCCGCGAGAGCCGGCCACGGCCAGCAGAGGATGACTGGTGCTCGAGTCGAAGGTCCAAGCGCAAGTGTAGAAGTTTTCATCTGCCTAGCGGCGCAAGAATCAAGGGAATAACAAAAGACACCAGCCCAAATCTGCAGCGGCGGCTTCACACGGACAGAAGAACGGCAGATAAAACCCAACCATCAAACCAGTTTAATCTGCGTGTCTGAAAAGGATACGTCAGCATCTACGTACGACTGCAGGAGACGGATCTCTCCTTGAGAATGACACTCGTATAAAGTGACCTGCAGGAAGAAGATACGGTCGACGTGAGGGAATCATTGGAGGAATGACGAGGAACAGATACTGGACTTTGACTCACTCGGTTGCTGCCGACGGTGGCGAACACCAGCGGGTCGCCCTCTTTACTGTGCCAGTTAAACTGAACCCCGAACAACGGCTGGCCGTGATCCTCCTGCAGGACACACACATCTCCGTCAGAGTGCCTTCACTAGTACACACTACTACACAAACACCTCAGGCGCTCTTACCCGCAGACTGTTGACACACTTGAAGGAATATTTGCATTTCTTGGACTTCCACTTGCCTTTGCCCCAGCTCTTTCTGCCCGGGGCATTGGCCGTGTTCGTGGGAGTGTCGGGTCGCTCCGGGTTGGTGCCGCTCTCAACGCTGACCGCATCGTCCTGGAAAATGGACACTTGTGAGTGTTAATACAGGAATGAACATGAAACTGAGCCCACGAGCAGAACTTAATCAACTCTGACACTGATCCAGAACAGATCACATGATGGAGGCAGAAACACATCTATTACAAACTCAACCCGCTCATGCTTTACACGATCATTGGTGTTCTTCATCATCATCATCATCATCATCATCAATATAAATACAGGACTAACGGTGGACATCCGGTTATACTAATGTTATTCTTGACAAGGACACAGTCACTTGTGTTTAATACCATAACAACACGGAGCATGTTAAATGTTCGTTAAATCGTGATGACAAACACTGAGCAGCGAAAACCAAGCAGAGTTTATCGTTGAAGAGAAACACGCGACAAGAGACAAAGAGAAACTCCACTGACGAGCAGCTGCACAAACACACACATATATCACATTCACTGCACAGATAACGTACATTGTCGTCTCCAGACAGATCGGGGTTGCTGTTTTCATCACTGCTTAATTTCTGTTTTTTGTTATTCGGCATCTCGTTTCCCGCCTCGGCGTGAGATTCAGACATCTTCCTCCGCATCTTCCTCCACAACGCCACACTGCCGGAAAGCAGAGCTGCGCTCTCACATGCCACACTGCTGCAAAACAGCACGACAGCTGCTGCTGTGACACTGAGCGACAGCAGAGGGAGGCATTTCACACTAACATGAGACCTGACCTAACTCTAACTCTAACTCTTTTTTTACAGTCTGTACAAGAGACCCAGAGCTTTAGATATGCTTATAGAAATGATGAATTTACTTTTTAGGTTAAGACACGAAGGAATAATAGTTAATTTTTTTTGGGTTCCGGCGCATTCGGGAATACCAGGAAATGAAAAATCTGATGTAATTGCTAAAGAATCACTTAATATGGATATCCCTACTATTTCACTTACACTAAGCAAGATGGAGGGGAAAAGTATAATAAAAGAAGCTTGCAATAAGAAATGGCAAGAAATCTGGAATAATTGTTAAACAGGAAGGCATTTTTACAATATTCAAAACAAAGTATATCAAAGCAAAATGACACTAAACTTAAATAGAGAGGATCAGGTAATTTTAACAAGACTCAGGATGAGACATACAAAACTAAATTCTTCACTACATATTATAGGAAAACACAGTGCAGGTTTGTGTGAATCATGTCAGGAAACAGTTGATCATATACTGACAGTTTGTCCAAATTATGAACAGGAAAGGTATGAATTGCAAAGAGAAATACAGAACTTAGGATGCAATGAATTTTCGGTATGCAAATTATTAAACATTAAACGGGGATCCGGTAAAATAATTAAGAAAGTTATTCAATTCATTAAGAATAGTGGAGTCAAAAATAGAATATAGTCAGCACAGTACTCCTAGTCTGAAATCACTTCACACTCCAGCACAGGAAGTGGCGGTATGCACCTAAAAGTTGGTATGCGACCCGCCAGTAAACCCACAGAAGAAGAAGAAGAAGAAGAGACCAAGAGCTGCAGTTACTCAGAAAAAACGGGAACTATAGTTAACATGAGAACAGTGAGTAATAGTTTGAGAGTTAAGCTTCACAGAAGCGTTTTAATGCCTTATGTGCGCTAATAGTTTATGGTATTTACGGTTTTAGTTTTTTTGAAGACAGAGAACAAGTCAACATCTCACATCATTTAATTGCATTTAAACTAAATCACACTGTAATGATTTGAAGGGTTCTAGAATAACTGAGGTTTGTCTTTAGCGAAGTCTCTCAGATGTAAGTTTAATATTTAATGAAGGTTCAGGTGTAGATTAAACTCATTCAGTCTCAAACGTGGAGACAACCTTTGACTTCCATCAGTATCTGTGTTTGTTCAGTTTTATGAAAAACAAACACTACAGTAACTGTGATCAATGTTCAGTCAAATAAGCATCATAAAGACTCTTTTGTCTGCATTGTAACTGGTATTAACTCTTCAGTTAAACAAATCTGTTTCATCCAACATGAATCACTAAATGATATCTTTCCTAACCCATGCATGAGTTTTCAGATCAGCACTTCTGTTAGAAGACGTGATCTAGGAACAGACACATTTCTATTTCTATTTTAAGAGGATCTGTCTCTCCAATAGGACAAAGACGAGTGTTAGACACAATGAAGAAAGATCATATTTCTGAGATTACTGACACGCTGAGACCCGTCAGATTGAGCAATAACAGCCACACAATGTTCAGAAGATGGAGACGTCGCTCTGTTTATCTGAACCACAGTCAACTCCTACAGTCGGGTTAGAATGGAAACATTGTGACAGAATTGATGATTACTGATAGACTCCCATACTGTGTGTTAGACGGGGTCTTCCTGTTTGACACTAACAGTGAGACTTTCACTCCAGATGATGGGTTTAGAACAGATTTAATCGGCTCTGTCTAATTCATTAAGTGTGTTGTGAACAGCGATATGTGATGAGACTAACAGCTGAACTGTAATAGACGTAATAGATGTTCAGACGGATGTCGAGTGTCTGTTTGTGTGAGTCTCTGCTGGACTCTTGTGTAGCGGCCCTCGATCTCTGACTGACAGCGGAGATTCCAGAGCCACGTCAGCGGGTCAAAGGTCAGGGGTGTGCATAGAGCAGACGACTAAACCGTCTTTACTTGTACGTTTATCAGTAAACTGTATGCAATCTAATATTTCTTCCTTTCATCATAAAAATAGTATTGAAGTCGTCGCCGTGAGCCAAACATCGGACTAAAGGTTTGTGACATTATTGTTTGACGCATCAAATGTTTGGTTTTTGTGTGTATGTCATGAATATTCTAGTCAAATAATCTATAAAAAGACAGCAGTTGGGGGATGACGCATCAGTGCTGGGAATCTGACTCGGACAGGAAACACAAGCACCTGCAGGAGGAAGTGGGAGTTCCCGTACTGTCATCTCGACGTTCTGAGACTGTTCTTCTTCTTCTCACGATTATCAGAGCAGTGTTGAGTGCTGGCTGTTAATGATTCCTGTGACTCTAACAGCTGAATGCTGACTGTCACGAGTTGGGTTTGTATGTTTTGTATCTGCAGATCAGAGCAGCTATAGTAGCTTTTGGAAACAAAGAACCCAACAACAAAAATATACACCTATCAAAAATGATGTTGTGATTAGAAAAGCAGTAGAGAAACCTTCCTGTGTTCTTCTTTTATTTATTCAGCTTCCTGCTCATTAGCGGTTGGGCTTGTTGTTCTTGAATCTACAGTAAAGTTGTAACGTAAGTCGCTCCTGTAACAAACTGCCTCAAGCGTGTAAACTGAGTATGAAAACCTCACAAAGGCTTTTGTTTAATGATCTCTGGCGACTGTTGAGCTCAAACATGCAGACGCACCGGTTTAGACTTTGATTAAAACTCAAGGATGTTTTGATGTGAGGCCTCTTTCAGACGTGGCCTATTGTTAAAATCCACTGAAGAAGAAAACAAAACCATGGAGTGGAGTCATACCAGACTATGAAATGATATTCAGGCACATGCTGTTATATAATGTACAACAAAAATAACAATAACATGGGAAAAAATAGGTTATGAATTATGAGTGAGTGATATAAGATGGAGACCGCAGGAGTTCATTCAGACAGTAGTGTTTCACATCAGACACGTCTGACTGGTTTATCTGGTGTTTTCACTGCACGCGGCGAATGCCATCAAACAGACACGCCTGAGGAACGCGATGTACACACAGCTTCACTAGTTCCAGTATAATCCTGTCCTGGGTTTGATTTGTACATGTAGCTGGTAATAATCTCAGTAAGTCTTTGACCATTGCTGTAACCGGCTTAGACTGAGCGGGTGAATATTCTGAATGAGCAATCATACATTCAGTGGCTAAATCTTAAATTGGACTTATTATTATAATTGATTATTCATTAAAAATACAGATCGATAAAGCTGCTTCACATTCACATTCATTTACACAACCTGAACTTTTAGGAAAAGACTTAACCTTTGTCCTTTGTCTTAATCATACAAGACATTAGTTCTAAAACACACTGACAGTGAATGAAAGATCTGGTTCAGTATCAGGTCATTTCTGATGCGAGTTCCGGCTCAGGTTAATGAAACTCGAGGTTCACTGAACTATGAGAACATTGTGGTTTCATGTTTCTATTAAGATTATTTATACAGACAAGAAAAACACAAGAATTGTGCAGGGATGTGACGTATAAGAACTGAAGCAGGAAAAACACAGGGAAATGCAGAAGTCAAGTTTTAGTTGATGATTTCAAGGTTTTTGTCGGTTTCCAAAAGTCCTCTCGAGTTTCACCAGATTCTCCAGAATATGAGGAAATCTTCTGTTATACAATGACACACTAATCGTGCTTTCCTCTTATAAAAATAAAAAGGTCAGCTTACATAAATGAGGGGAACCTCCTGGGATATACTTTTCAAATCTACTGTCAGTGTCTTCCGTGTGTCTGTTGTATGTGAATGAGCTGTTTTGTCATTGTGAAGATTTTAAGGGCATTTAAAGGTAATGGATGAACATGGCCGTGACAAACACTTCACTAACAGCTGATCACTGTGCCAATAGCAGACAGCTGTCCATCACATTAGCACTATTACCGCAGTCTCCTGGTGTCCATGAATTCCAGTAAGTTGTTCTGTGATCAACACTTGTGTTTCCTGATCTGGATCGGTTTTCTGCTCTTTGTTTCGACACTCTTCTGAAATGCGATTCGAGCTCTGCTGTGACGACTGAAACTCTCATGAGAACAGAAAACACTAACAATGAGACTTTATTTAGGACTGAATTACAGCAGAAAATTAAACACACAATATTAAGTAACCTGCCAACGATAAACAAACACTAACCCACTCCTGATGGAAAAATAATGATAAATGACATAATAATAGCAACATACTCTCATCCCATCACCACAAACATATAAATCAGAAATATTATGCAGATACATGTAATATAAGCTGTTATAATGCACCATCTCTTTTTGTCTTCATAAAAAAACACCTTTAACCCTATTTTATGTGGATTTTACAGTTGATTATGAGAACAGCACTTACAATCAAACAGGATCATTAGAGTTATCCAGAATAATTAGAGGACTTCCAGAGAATCACATGACATGACAAAAAGTTAATTATCAATGTGAGAAAGTCCCAAAAGAACATGCTGAAACATGCCTCAAGTCAACAATCAGAGACATTCTGGTCCAACAGGTTTAGAGTTACTGATTACCATCTCAGGTAAAGACTGCCGCTCATGTTTAACGTGCAAACCTTCTGACAAAACACACACAAGAATAATAACAATAATAATAATAATAATAATAACAATATGGATACAGTTACACTGTTTAAAGTGTACAACCTTTTACACACCAGATGCAACACTTCAGATCAGCTACTGAACAAGAGATGAGTGACTGACCACTTTCTCTTTAACAATGTGTCCTCATTTATGATTACTTTCTGAACAATCCTTCCTAACTTCCTCATAACATTAGTTTCCTCTTCTAACGTCAAGTAGCTTCTCTGAACCGTTGCTATCACTTTCCTGTGCCGTCTACTACTTAGTAGTGAACAATGATAAAACTGTTTCATGGAAACAACTGACATCTGCCTGAAGCGGCAAATGAATCTGTACACAGACCGGACTGCCTGACTGACAGCGATTCTGAAGGGGAGAACGGGACGGTCGCTCAGCAGCGGGAGTGCGCTCCTTTACCTTTCAGGATCCGACGCACCTGTGGAAATTACAGACAGAAATGGGTCACTGGAAATCTCACTGGTTTAGTGAGTCACGCAGAGCCAGAGGTGCTTTAGTCTGAACTCCTCAAACCGGTTTTATTTACGTTACTGCAGTCTAGTTCTGGTTTCACCCATCATCAGGTTATCTGACATACACGTGTTATTATAAGAGAAATGGTAAACGTGTTTCACAAGTCGTCTCGGGAAGAGCGCTCTCTGACTGATTCACTTTCGCAGATGAACATGAGTTGTAATAATAATAATAATAATAATAATAATATTATGTTTATGTTGGCCATTTATCTGATCAATCTCATATAAGATGCATTAGGATGAGGAAATAAACTAACAGAGCGATTCAGATCACAGCTGGTCAACAATTCCGAACATTATGGTTTCATAGGTTCATTATTAATAATAACTAGCAGTGTTATTTATCCCATTAACAATAGCTTGTTGTATTAAAACATTTTCGCCATGACGCGCATAGCTCCGCCCCTGAGTTAATTGATTACTTGTTTAATGGAGATTTCCAAAACTCAAAAGGAAGACATGACTAATGCTAATTCTGACCTGGTCTCCCAGCGGACCCTCGGGCACCAGTTGAGCCGGCTGCTCGTTCTCCAGGTTCTTGACGCTGGGATCGGCTCCTCGTCTCAGCAGCAGTCGAACCGCGTCTACTTGAGCCTGCCGACCCTGCAGAGCGCTGGCCACGTGAAGAGCCGTGTTCCCGTTGAACGCCTGTCCGTCACACAGAGAGAGGTCACGTAAAAACCCTGCGCCGCCCGCCCGCAGGAGAACGCTCCACACCACATCGCTCACTAACCTTCACGTTTATGACGGAGTAGCAGTTGGACTGATCCAGAAACAGGCGCAGCAGCTCGACGTTGGCCTCTTCGGCAGCCATATGCAGAGCGGTGCGGCCACTCTTGCGATCCTGTTTGAAACACGGTAAAAACACATGAGTGAAGACCATCAGACGCAATCCCACCTCGACTCCAACGGAACCACGCTCACCTTCGCTTCCAGCGACGCTCCCATCAGCAACAAAGTGGCGACGCACTCCCCGAGCTGCTTCCTCTTCTGCAGCAGAGCCAGACTCTGAGCCGAGGGGGGCGTCCCGTGACAGAACAGCTCCTGAACCACGGCATTGTGGGACAGGACCGCAACATGGAGCGGTGTGAGCCCTACAAACGCAAAACATTCGCCATCTGTTACTGTGCTGTAACATCCACTGTGGATGAATTTATGAGATGAAATAACCAGGAGCCCGTGTAAGACGACACTGACCGTCATAGTTGACCATCTCCACGTTGACCTGTCGTCCAGCGGTCTGCATGGATTTCTGGATGGCCTGAAGCGAAACAGAGAGTTAGCTGCTTACGCAATTCCCAAGAAAGCTCTAGCAAACAGATCTCAACATGTACTACACTGTGGCATTCTGGGAGAAGAGAGGGATTCTGTATGAACGCCAAAAGAGCTTCGGCGTTACCGATTGCGTGCCACGACCCGTCAACAGTTAATGGCTGAAAGAAACGCAGGTATTTTGTTTTTCAGTCTTATCAAAGGAGGTTGTGTCGTGCGGCCACTCGAGGGAATTTTTCGCCTGCGTTTCGTGCCTCTTTTTTGAGGAAATGCATATTAGTTAAGCAAGTTATGAGGAAGTCAGCAAGCGGCTGGTTAAACAAACACTGAGAATTTGATCGAATGATAGACGAGGACTGTTGATAGAAGATGAGAAAATGATAAGAGGAAAAACAGCGGTTAACAGATGCAGACCTTAGGTTAACAAGGAAATACTGCTGTTAATGATTGTAGGGATGCGCCAGGCTGGGGAACTAGTCAACTAGTTATTCAACGTCTGGTTAGTCAGTTAGTGGTTGTGTATTTAAACGAAGGTGAAAATATCATATCATAAATGTATGAGAGTATTTAAGTGCGGACAGCAGTCAGTCTTGTCCCTGTTATCATACTGGATCCACAGGTTTATTAGTTTTATTAACATTAGCTGCTGGACAGAGATCACTTGCTCGGTGTCTGTAAAGTGTTTCACGTCCGTCGGACAGATGGCTGTTTACAAATGACAAATAGTCGCAGTAGACAAAAAGACTGTTAAAAAAAAAAAAAGATTGTTGGATGTCATGTTTCACACACACACACACACACACACACACACACACACACACACACACACACACACACACACACAATGTCTGTGAACATTTGAGTCTGGAGCATCTTCAGAGTTAAGTTTTTTTATAAATGTTTGAAAACGCCTCAGAATGTGAAACGATACACAGAGGAAATGGCCTTTCAGACTGAGCTCTTCACATTAGTAACCGACACGCACTCAAGGGTGGATTTCTTTTCAGGGAAAGGGAGTGAACAGGAAGCTGTACCTGTAGTGTGGAGGTGTGGCCCTTCTCAGCACACACGTGTAACGGGGATCGGCCCCAGCAGTCCATGGTGTTGACTTCAGCGCCCAGTAAAAGCAGGTCTTGTGCAATCAGGTGCTGATCTGCGGCGACACTGACTTGGAAGGCGCTCTGAGCGGAAGAAACGAGAGATCGAATGAGTCATCGCACCTCAATGCAGTTGTTTGCGTTAATAACAGGGCGTCTGCGCAGGTATGTTCCTGTCAGTGCTTTCACAGACAGTCCCGTCGGTCCAGTGGGAGTGTTTTTTGGCTCTACCTGGTTGTTGTGTTCCTTCATGTCCAGCATGCCAACGGCGGACATTTTCCTGGCGAGGACGTACGCCAGAGCTCTTCTGCCCTGGGCCACCGCGATGTGCAAGAACCTGTAATCAGTCAACAATCACCTTAAGACTCTACGCCACGTTCCTCCAAACATACTGTAAACCAACAGAATAGCCTGGCTGACTTTGGCCACTTGTAAATCCTTAGTTCTGATTGTAAGAGTATAATGTATGAAAATGTACTCACGTGTCTCCATCTCCATCTCTAGTGGTGAGCTCCACGTGGCTCAAAGCAGCCAGTTTCTCCTCCTCATGCTGTATCTGCCACTGGAAGAAGGACACCGGAGGAGCGGCGGTCAAACCGAGGCCGGACGCGAGCGGCGGGACGGAGGACGGGTGCGTGTTCTCCACGGACGGCAGCGGATGGCAGCCGGTGTAAACGGGGCTTTCGGCATCAGCGCACAGATCTCGATATCCTCTCACCGTCACCGATTCAATGGAGAGCCGTTCTTTGGACAGAACGTCACCGATGTCCTCCAACATCTCAGTGCCACAGAACATGTTCTCAATGTGGCCACAAGGAGACTAGGAGAGACACAGAGCAAGGGTTAATACATAGTGCTGCAGAAAACTCAAACATAATGAAGAGGCTCAGGACTGAACGTAGCTTCAGAAGCACACAAGACACACAAGTGTTTCCAATTAAAATCATCTTACTTGCTATATAAAACATTCATGAGAAACACTTTGTTGTGATTCTTATAAAACTCAGAATAGGAGACACTGTATATAAAGTCATCAGACAAACACACCAGGATCTCTGAGTCTTCGGCTCGCAGTCGTTTGACAGGAGACACACACAGATTCTCCGCTTCCATCTTCGCTCTCTGCAGCGCCTGCATTATGGCTATAATTAAATAGAAATTTATTTTCCAGTAACTTCTGACAAACAACTTCCTGTTACTATTACACATCATAGGTGCAAACATTGATGTAGTTACCTGGACATTCATTTTCGATTGGATATTGGTGAGCCTGTGAACAAGCATATATCATTTAATCCATTTAAAACAGCATAAGAAAAAGAGCAGTGTGAATTCATTAAAATGATCTTATGGAGCAGATCATGTGTCACAAAAATACAACATAATGTTCTCTAACGTGTACCTGAATGTCGTGATGTCGTTTCAGCATGATCAGCTCTTTAACGGTGTTCTTGACGCGCACTCCTTGATACCGACTCGGTCTCCGCGCTTCTGTTTAAGACGGAGAAGATTATGATTGAACCTTATTTACTTTCATCATTTTACTGTCCTCTGAAACACACTGAAAACAGTCTCCTATATTTACACACACCGAGTGGCGATCCAGATCTAACACATTGTTTTCCTGATACGGTGCCCGTGATGTGAACACACCACTTCAGGAAGAGTAATACAATAATTAAAAGAGTTTCATAGTCACTCATTTTTTTTCCTACCGTTGAGGCTGTTTTGAGGACTTTCCGCATTGCTCCAGCTCTGATCCGAATCATAGTTCGGAGATCCAGCAGAAAGACTGGCGTCTGAAGGAGAAGGACATCCGTAGAACGACAACAGGTGGACCGGACTCGTCATAACATCGCTGTCCCGGTCCAAAACACCCGAGAATCCCTCACAAACTCTGTCAATGATCATGTTGTCTTGCTGCGAAGCGCGTTAGATCGAAATGACGCGACGCAACATTCACTGAAGAACTTATAATCGAGTGACGTCACGCGTGACGCCAGAACACGCCTTCAGCCAAAAGTGATTATTAGTACAATAATCAGCTCATGTTAATTTGACAATACCTCTTGTTCTTGAGGCATTCAATGAAAATAGCATAGGAAAATTAGTATGATAATAAATAAATACTATTAGTATGATAATATATGACATGCTTCAGAAACACACGATTTGAAATCATGTATACATGACGTTAAATAATTAAAATTCATCAAAACATGTTTGTTTGTGTTAGATGTTAGTCTGATCCGTGAACAAAGAATCATAAAGATCTTTGACAGTTATTGACTGATCCAATCCAGTCAACATCCATCAAATTAATATTTGACGATTATATATTAGATATCGTATACTATTTGAACTGAACTGGATGATGATATCACTGAATTCATTGATGAACAGCCTTTATCTGAAAATTGATTATTTACAATAATGCGTTCCTTACACACTATTGTGCTGTTTAAATACTGTGCAGTTGCTTTGACACAATCTGTATTGTTAAAAGCGCTATAAAAATAAAGGTGACTTGACTTGATTATGACGATATGATATATAAAACATCAAGAAACAGCGCAAACGCGTAAACTAAAGAACAAGATGTTCATAATATTCACAAAAACGAACTCGGCTATAGTACCTTATACTCTTAGATAATGAGCTCCATCTAGTGGTTCTGATATTAGTCAGAGATCCAGGACCAGCAGCTGCAAGACGTGATTATGTACATTTTATTTCAGTAACTTAAGTTTAAAGTAATTTAACATTTTCAAACGCAGGACACAAATAAATGCGTGTTTTCTTCCCACTGAGTGCTTAAGTGCTGATATAAAACGCCAGAATGGTGAAAGAAAGAAAAATTTTATTTACAAAAATGATTTTAAAATATATAACATAGAAAAAGAATAAACATGTGAAATAAATAAAAAGACTTGCTGCATATGCCACACTGAACACTTGTTGCAGCACATACTGTCAATATCCAGAAGCACACATACAAATATATACAATAAAGGCTCTTCAGCTCTGGACAGGTTCACACTGCAGCAGAATATCAAATCAATTCACATTTATTTCACAAACCTACATGCTCCTCTACAGTTCAAGGCTACTTCTTGTTGTGTTGCCCAGGCTCTACATTTACAGTATAAAGAAAACATGTCTACTGGTAAGTGCACTGAAAGACCTTGGCACTCCGGATAGATAAAGATGTAAATACTTAAACAACTCTAACAGAAAGCAGTGTACATTAATGTACTTCACTGTTAGAAAGACCAAAGGCAGCGGCAGCCAGTCATATAAAAATTCACAGTTGAGTTAAACATGACCTTCTTTGATCCGTGTTTGACTGCTGACAACATGAATGTAAGATGGAGATAAAAGGCTGCGTGTCGACGCGTCTACCGAAAGCCAGTAATTAAAGAAAAAACGTAGTGTACGGTCTTTAAGAAAAGGGGTACACGAGTCTGACAGAGTCCTGCGATGCCTAAATGTCATCCAGCGGTGCGTCAGACTCAGGTCAGGACGAGCGCCCTTCATTTCCATGAGGAGAGAGAACGGACGGATCTTGAGGTGTTCCTGTTCTGTCACCTGCTCCTTTATCCTCCTCCTCCTCGTCCTGTCGCTGCACAGATGACAGATACTGCTCTAATAGGCTGCCGTCCTGACTGTCCCCCGCGGCTGCCGTCAGCGGCCCGAGAGAGCGCACCGTCTCCGGAGATCCGGCCGTAGCCGTGCTGCTCAAGCTGCTGTCCAACGCCGCCTGACGCTCTCCAGGGGAATGAAAGCCAGACTCGGGGATGGAGATCTCAGTGCGGACAGCAGTTGCTGAGGGAACGCTGGGATCTAAAGCAGAACTGAGCCGCTCGTTCACAGAAGACCGCCACTCCAGCACCACCTGAAGCTGTCGGACAAAGACGACACACGGACAAAATATTGAGAATAGAGCATGTTCGTCACCCGTCCTTTATTTCTCAGCTGAAGATGTCTGATAATAACGCTTTAAAACATCAGCTGCATTCATCATCTCACGATCATCTTCACACTGACCTGCTTCCAAAGGAACTTCACAGCTTCTTCTTGCACACGTCTCTGCAGTCGTTCTTCTTCTTGTTGCTTGCGCACTCTGCAAAGCATACGAGTTACTGCGGAATACTACGGCTGTGTCCGAAAACCTAGGCTGCTGACTTGCTGCCATATCAGGCAATGACCAGTTTCGGACAGGCTTCAGAGGCAGTGTAACATGACGTTGTGGCAAGGTTTCCCAATGTTTAATATTATGGACAAAAACAATCTCATACAGTTAAGTATGAATGCTTTAAAATACTACATAAAGACCTCGATGTCATTGACCGCTGGAGGCCTGTGCGTCGGAGAAGTCGACTGAGAGTTGCAGCTATTACTATTCATAAAGTATGGTTATGGTCAAGATCTCATCTATCATAAAGTTTAATATCACTAGAATATCTTTATTTATATTTAGCCTATATGACGCACACGCACGGGATTGTGGAAAATCGAAGGCAGCGAAGGATGCATCTATGGCTGCCTTCAAAATTCATTCAGATGAAGGTACCTCCGGAGACAGGAAGCGAAGCAAAATTTGGATTCGGATGTGCCCCGATGCCTTCCCGCCTTGGAACGCTGCCTCTGAAGACAGCATTTTAGAGCTTTCGGACACAGTCTATATATTGTTTCAGCTTGCGTTAATGTTGAAGTTGATTTTAGCGTTTGAACTAATCAGCTTAAAAGGAACATTCGCAAATATACCAAAATGATTAAGATAAAACCGCATCACTTTCCTGCTTTTACACCTCATTACCTGAAACATTTAAAATGTGTTGAACAGTGAAGTGTTTCACCTTTCCAGTTCTGCGGTCAGGTGGACGATATGATCCTGCATCCTTCGCAAGCGGATCTCAGAACGTACTTCTTTGGCTTGCGGATGGAAGTGCCGCGTCCAGTGACCCCTCCACCAAGACTGAATCCTTACAGCTGCGTCGTGTGGTTCACACTGCGGCACAGCGGCGTTCTGCATCCCAGTCCAGTCCGAACCCTCCACAGAATCGCTGCCTAACACGGCATCCCCGTTTAACGCATGCTGCTGCGGGTTACTGTCGGAGAGGGCGGCTGTGTCAGTGCCGTCCACGTAATCTGATCCTTCTGTCAGAGAGTTGAGGACAGCCCCGCCCACTGACTCCGCCTCCGGCGGGCGGTGCTGAGCAGAAGTGGGAGGAGCCAGAGAATCGTCAAACTCCTCCTCGCCGCTGTCAGGTGCTGAAGCTGGATTAACAGCAGAGTTAAAGGGCAGGAAAGCAGATTCAGAGGACAGCAGACTGCCATGAAGCTTCTCCTCATCCGTCTGCACATCCTCCAGCATCATCCCGTCTTCAGCAGCGGGTGGCAGGCGGACAGCAGCGATCACGGGTGAAGACGCGGAGCCCATCCACGTGTTTACCTGAACTCCTGGATCCACATCTAGAAATCATTCCAAAAAGATGCAGGTTGAACCTTTGCTTTTTACATATTTATCTGTCACTTTTACATATAACTCACTTTTCATACTGATTTGATTTATACAAATAAACAGAAACAGTTACATAAGCCATTTCACAAAATGTGCATACACAAGGCATTTTTGTTTTGAGTGAATCCGAATGTATAATGAGCCTTACACATTTACCTGTGCTTCAGAGGTGTCTTTACACAGACTGGTTAATGCTGCTCAGAGATGGCATAAATGCATTTACCCAGCAAATACAACAGCGTGCTGTGATACTGTAA
This sequence comes from Garra rufa, assembly GCF_049309525.1. Lineage (NCBI taxonomy): Eukaryota > Metazoa > Chordata > Actinopteri > Cypriniformes > Cyprinidae > Garra > Garra rufa. The sequence continues at coordinate 55,700,196 of NC_133366.1, forward strand.
AGAGCATGTGTAAATATGCCTACAGAGAGGAACATCAATGATTTCATTTAAATAATGGAGAAGCAGTGCAATGTCAGCACCGCACCTACTAAACCGGATTGCAGGTTGTGGGTAAAAGAGACGGAGACATTTGTGCTGACAAACCACATAGAAAAGTAAGTCTGTCACCGATCTGACCTGCCTGAGCGAAGACATCCGTGTCTCTGTTCTTGTGGATGCGCCGCTGCTGAACGTCTAGATGCGTGGGGCGAGATGGACTTGAGTAGCAGTAACGTGTTTGCTGCAGCTGTTTCTGATGCTGTCTGCGCACACACACACACACACACACACACACACACACACACACACACACACACACACACACACACACACACACGATCAGTAAAGCTGCACCAATCAGGTGTTGCGGTGGATTAAATGGTTTGTTTGGGACACTACCTTTGTTTATTGAGGATTCTCTCAAGTTTAGCATCCTCTGCTGACTGTAAGGCAGTGGTGGCTGTCAGGGGACACGTGGATGCCAAATACTGGACCAGCTGTGCGTGCTGCCCCGACCGAAACGTACGACCTTTACCCTGACTGTAGAGCCATTCTCCTTTGAGTCTAGAGACATTGCAGAGTGTTGTCATTAGTAATGCAGCTACATATCTCACAGATCACTGGATCTCAAGCTGTGGTCTCTGAAGGATTAAAAATTGGTGATTTAAAAAACAATGTAAATAAATAAAATAAAATTAATAAATAAACCTAATTGACAAATACAAAAAACTAAAAAAAACTAAACAATACTGAATAAATCAACATACATAACGTGATATAATTCATATTCTTTTTGTATTAAAGTCTTTCTGTTGTATGGCCCAACACTCACTCATTACCTTTATTTAGCTAAAATGAGCAACCTAGAAAATGTTATTAAAATGAGTCTGAGACAATTAAAGGTTGGTAAAAATGAGGTCGATTCATATGCAACAAAAACTAAGGATAGTTTGTGCACTACTTTGAATGCTAGATAATTATAGGCTGGTGAAATCCTTCAGAATCTGCATGTTAGATCCACAATTTTCTGTTGTATCGTTGATGTGGTCTCCTACCTGAGACCAACAAATGACTAACCCTAACCCTGTAAGGTTAGAAGAGCGTCTTTCTTAAAAGGACTGTCAAATGCAAAATGGTGTGTGACAGTTTGTACAAAATGATTTGTGGCACCACAGTAAAACACCGATTCAAACACAGACTGTAATTCTTGTACTGAAAAAGCATCTAACCCACCCCTCTTTTTGTGAAACCACATATCCATCCAGCACCTTCAAACTGAGACACCAGCTGACGACATACGGGCGATAGTCACAGCCGGGCAGAGCCGGCGTAGCCATGACACACGGGTTACTCATGATGGACAGCTGCTCTAGCTTGTGTAATGGAGCTAAATATGACACCTGGAAATGAGATACACAAAGAAACTGATTAAACACTAACACCCATGACACATGAATGAGGCTGATGACTGAAACCTTTAATCTAAATATTCATGATTAAACAACACATTTGGGGAGAAATATATTTGAGAGTTGTTCATTCAGGTCGTTGTTGTATTGCATCTGTGCTATTTTCTTAATGGTGGTCTGTAGACATGCAGACTGACGGCTTTGGCTTTTCCATCACTGTTTTTAAGCATCTTTTGTGTCCCGAGTGACGTGTTTTAAACTGAAAACACATTCTGTGCTTTCCAGTAAACATGGATTTATGAATGTGTAGCTGCCCTGTGAGATACTATCTTCTAATAATATTACTTATACTTTATTAATGCGTGGGTTAGGGTTCTTGAACGATAAACAATGTACGGTGGGACTTGAATTTATCCAGTGGATAATTATTTTGGATTGCGGTCATGTGATTGACAGGTTACTAAAGATAAAGGCATAGCAAAAGTGAAGCAAAATAATAAATGAACAAAAACAAGTTTGCAGAGGTTTGCTTTGCTAGTCGAGAAGCTCAAATGTTATCAGGCCTTCTCCATTGTCTGTCTGTGGCGCTTTACCTCGGTCAGGTCTCTGATCTCGTTCTCTGCTAGCGACAGGACAGTGAGGTCCGTGGGCAGATGAGCAGGAACGGTACGCAGAGTCGTGATGATGTTTCCGTGCAGAAGAAGAGTCTGAAAAGGGTTAGACGGGTCTGAAATATCAGTTACTCTGTCTTTGTATAAAATATTTCTCTTCACACACTGTGAGAGATTTACAAATCATTGACCTCTTAAGACAAATACCTTTAACGCTGAAAGCTTGGTGAGGTCTCCTATGTGAGAAATATTATTATCTGACAGATCGAGATGCTGAAGAGAAACACAGGTGTTGAGCTGCTCGATGACCTGGACGAACACAGACAGATGTGCACCGCTTCAGATGAGGCCAGGAAGAATCAGCCTCATTTTCAATGAAATACATGGTAAATGTGAAAAACACCTTGATGTTGTTTCCAGCTAGATTGAGCCATTCCAGATGAACCAGGTCCTTCAGCCCCTCAATATAGCCCACGCTGTTGTTTGGGAGGTTCAGAGTTCGTAAGAGAGTCAGCTTGGAGACGCCCATCATGCGGACCAGACGATTGCAGGCCACGGACAGCTGTTGACAGACGGCAGGTCAGACACATCTACACTAACGGCAGCTGTAGGTCAGGTGTGAATCCAACTAACCTGCTGAAGAGCTTCATTACGCTCCAGGTGCTCCAGCTTTATAATGTGGTTTTGGTCAAGAATAAGAGTGTGTAACTCCCCCTGACTGAAGAACTTCGGATCCAGTTTATGGAGACCCTGATTCGAAAGGTCTAATAGACCTGGACCTGAATAAGAAGAGCACAGGACAAAACACTGATCAACTGCTCACTTTCAATCTTCAAAAGAATAGTCAATTGAAGATGGTGCTTTGTTCATATTAGTTATATTTACTAGAGATAAAAAATGTTTTGCTCTTCTGTGTGTGTGAACTCAGATCAGTTGTGGACTAGAATCTGATGCTGATTATAAGATAAAGCCCATCCTAACAGAACAAGTCTCATAAACGGCAGATATGAAAATGAAATCCTGTCAGTTAACGTTAAATAGTGTTTATAACAGCAGCTTTTCGCTCATTACGATCAAACGTCAAGTTCGTCACGAGCTCTACACGTTAAACACGATCACAACAACTGAAACACTGCAGTGTAAGATGTCCATCTGATCAATCGCATGAAGTAATAGTTTAGCAAACCTTCTAAATCTGACATTTGGAGCACCGCATCGGCGAGGATCGCTCCGTCAGTCGCCGCCATACTTCCCGCTTGTGTCACCGCCAGGCAACCGATCGTCTATTTGATTGGATATACTAATCTGGAAATATTAATCTTTTTGCATATTTTTATATGAACGCTGGTTACATTTATGTAGCAAGTTCGTGTTTATTTTGAAAAAATAATTTAGATTTGCAAAATAAGCTCCTTTATAAACCGCTTACCCACAATTCCTTTTCCTCTTCCCTATCTGAAACGCCGCCATGAAGTGAGTGTAGTCTGTGTTCATCCACAAACATCTTGTAATTTATCTGCATTGATCCGCTAGTAGAAGTATTCAGATGTTAATAATAAGTAGTATGTATCTATAATAACTCTCATTTTTGGTGTGCAGGGTCGAGCTGTGCAGTTTTAGTGGGTATAAAATCTATCCCGGTCATGGCCGGCGCTACGCCAGAATCGATGGAAAGGTAAAAGCACAAACTCCACGTGTGTCTGATTTCACTCTTGTGTTTTAATCAGCCTGAATGACTCTTAAAATGTAGCGATGTGAATATTTCTGTCTGGCAGTCTTCAGTTTGACTGTTTATCTTAGGTCTGGCCTGTTGGCTAACTGCGATGCTAACCAGAGTAAATGATGGTGAACGCTGCGTTTATCTTAACGCTTGAAAACGAAACAGAGTGTTATGATTCTGTGAGCGACATTATGTCTGATCTATGCGCTGAAACTGTTGTAGTCTGAGCTGATATTTGACTGTGTAAATGTAAGATCAGTGTGGTTTATAGTGGCTGTCATGTCAATCCTCTTGCTCTGCAGGTTTTCCAGTTCCTGAATGCTAAATGTGAGTCTGCTTTCCTGTCCAAGAGGAATCCCAGACAGATCAACTGGACCGTTCTGTACCGCCGCAAACACAAGAAGGGCCAGTCTGTGAGTTCCACATCTCAAACCTTCACCATAGAGTCAGAGTTCAGTCACTGACAGGGTTCTTCTGCATAAATGTTTATATCTACTGCAGGGGTCTGCGATATTGACTAAATATCTCATTTTTTCTGGGATTTTATCGACAGTGATATTTAGCTGTGTTTGTGATTAAGGACTGCAGAGCTGACTCCTAACGTTTTTGATATTCTCATAATTCTGTGTAGTCCATTCATGGCAGTAGTAGAAATTTTTATCCAAGAAGTTTAATTTAACCTTTTATGTGCATTTTTACATTTTATAAAGGCAAATTTTTTATAGTGTGCCTCTTTTTGCCAAATTCTTATATTTAATCAGTCAATTATAATAATAATAATGCATTTAGGCTGTTAGCAAACAAATTAAATCAGTACAAAAAAATTGTCTTTGCAGAAGTTGCATATAAAGTGGCATTTAGATGGATTTACTCAAGTTAATGCGCTACATTTGAAATTATTTTAAAAGTGGAAACATTCATTGCAACTGAACCGAATCATTTAAATGCTTGATTCATTCAGGAACAAAACACCGTCATGTTGCTCAGAGACTCAAAACAGTACTATAAATGTTTGGAATGATTTTTGTTGGCAAAATTGAGTAAAAACAGGAAATATGCTATCTAGAAAAGCAAGTCTTTTAATATTAACTTGTTTATTATAATTGTTGTATAAAATCAATATCACATTTGTTGTCATGCTGATTTTTGAAGGAAAAAAAGGCACTCTTCGTGTGATATCAATGAACTATATGAAATTATATATATATATATATATATATATATATATCTTCTGCCCTCATATCTTTAATTATAATCATTCTAAATGCAGTGAGTCCTGCAGTGAAAGAATGCACTCTAAATGCGTACTAGATTTCATCACGTAATCCAACATTATGCGTGCACTCTGTAGGTGTTTTGTTTCTTGCAAAATACTGTCAAATCGCACATTGTTAAAACAACCATTACGATATCATCACAGACGATTTATATCACACCCCTAGTCTAGTGATTGAGTTCTGTAACTGTAGAGATAATTTAATGACCAGAGTGCTGATTCTCAGTACAGTGAATAACTTTCAGCTGCTCATTCAGACGTTACATTTAATCTTTACACCAAGCAGCCACTCACAGGATTCTGGGATATTCAAGGCAATGCAGGAAACTTTCCAATTGAAGGCATCTCAGTAGATTCATGTGTGACTAAAAGCAGCAGATGTTTTGTGTGTTGAGTGATTTGACTGGAAATGAAGCTTGAATTAGGATTGTTCAAATGTCTTTTTGCGTGTTTAGGAAGAGGTGGCTAAGAAGCGCTCCCGTCGTGCGGTGAAGTTCCAGCGGGCCATCACCGGTGCTTCTCTGGCTGAGATTCTGGCCAAGAGGAACCAGAAGCCTGAAGTGCGTAAAGCACAGAGAGAGCAGGCCATCAGGTGAGCACCTCCAGTTTTCTGCACCTCCCTGTACGTTTATGTTAAAATGTCCATCGCTTTTTTGTTTTTCCCCATGCTCATACATGTTCAAATGTGTGTCTTTGTTAGTTCATGTGTATTTGTGGGCATATCTTAATCTAAACCTGCAGTTTTGTACAGTTTGCTTATTTACAGATTAGTCCTGCATGTTTGACACATCAGATCTGATGTTGTAGCGTCACTGTCCTGCAGTTTTAGCTCAAATTGACCAGCCTGTAATTTTCTAAAGGGCTTGATCATCTTGTCCAGATGTTTTTGGTTGCGGTTGGAGCTGAGATTTGAAAAGTTCAATATTATAAGTGTATACTACAATATTTTAAGTGTAGATAGTTGAATGTTTTTAATTGACTGTAAAGTTATTTAAAATGTAATATCTGTTAACTTTTGTTAACACTCTTCAGACATCATTGCTAGCTTATGCCTGAATAAATGACAGTATTGTGGTTTTTGGTTTTTTTAACCAGCTATTAAGTTTCTGTTAGAACTACAATTCCTAAAACTGTTTCAGTCGTTGCCTTTGTGTCGCAGGTTTGTGCCCGGTTAACGGATGGAGACGAGTGTGACTGAAACTGATCATTTCCTTTCTAACCTTTGTTTTTGATCTGATCTTTTAGGGCTGCCAAGGACGCCAAGAAGGCGAAGCAGGCAACTAAGAAACCACCCGCCCAGAGCACCAAGGTAAGTCTATGAGCTACACGATTTATCTTATTACCTTTTGTAAGGGATAATATAAATGAATCCTGTTTGGTGGTGGTTTTTTTTTTTTTTTGTTTTTTTTGCCCCTTGAGGCGTTACAGTGTGACTGATTCTGTCACTTCTGTGTCAAAAGGTGGCATAGAGTAGAAGGACTACGTCTACACCTAGTACTCCTTTTAATGGGTGCTTGACGTCATTGATAGTCCTACACATTGTTGAAAAAAACCCCAAATGTAAATCCTTGTGTTTAAAAGTCTGTCATGTAGTCAGTAACATGTTTGTATTGTTTTTAGGCCCCTGCTAAAGCCGCAGCCAAACAGAAAATCGCCAAGCCCATGAAGGTCAACGCTCCTCGTGTTGGTGGCAAGCGCTAAGTTCATGTTTTGGTGTTTTGTGTATTAATAAAAGTTTCACTATCAACCCTGAGTGTCCTTGATGTATTGATTTCATTAATGTTCAGTGATAAACGGTGACATTGTTCACGCTAAACAAAAATGCTTTGTTTGCTGATTTAAAAGTGCTTCAACAGGTGCCCATCTCTGCTGCAAATGTCTATTTGATTGCAGAACACTGACATATGATTAACTCTTTCAGTCTAAAGTGTGTATGTGGTCACATCTGGTTCACTGAAACTAAGGATTGTATTTGATCGTGCATTTGGTTGCTGTCATGTGATATATATATATATATGATTGCGCCGAACTCGAACTGAATGGGTTAAAGCAGATTTTAGCTTTGAACTGAATGGGGAGAGAATGTTTTTGCACCAGATTAACATGGGGAAAATATCAAGGTAACAAACTCCATAAGGTTCTAAGACTAAAGAAATTACAATTATTTAAAAAGGCAGAGCAAAGTGATGTGCAGTGTAAACATTCTATTTTCATATCAACTATAAGTGAGAGGTAGGTATTGAAACACTTCATAATTGATTATAACTAACTACAGCTCATAAGTAGTTGTCATGAGTTCCTGTTTTTTTCTGGTGTTCATGAAGTACCTTTTTTGTGGCAGTTTACTGGCTATTGAATGAAAGTGCAGTCACGTGCACACATTATGGAGAGAATATTTGATTAAGGAGAACAAATAAGTCGCATACCTTTTTCTCTGGTTTTTTTCCTCTATGTAAAGATAAGCTAAGATATTTTAGTATTTGTGACACACTTTAGCTATAGTATGGGTGTACGATATCTTTCAAGAACGGAGGGAACATTACTAAATTATTTTATTGTAAATTATGTTCTATACTAGTCTGTAGCTCTTCTCCATAGACTTTTGTGGAAGTCTTTAGGACACTAACCCCCAGTTTCACAGACAAGACTTGAGCCTAGTCCCAGACTAAAATGTTTCAACTGAAAGCAACTTGCACTCCCTGATCTTAAAATACATCAGTGCCTTTGTTTTGTCTCAAGATGGACACCAGTAGTGTGTTTTTTTTCTAAGGCATCCTGTTTTAGTTTAAGCCCTGTCTGTGAAACCAGGCCTAAAATCAGAGTGCAAGGTTTCAATTACTCAATTAATCAGTATCAGTCAGTGATAATTTGATGGGCACGCTTATTAAGTAGCCCTTAATGTCGACCATGGATCAAATCCACCATGGCAAACAGCGAATATATTTGTGCAGTTTAATGCATTTGAGACGTGTTTTTGTCAGTGTCCTAACCTGTAATGTTACAGCTATATTCTCCATCTATAATGTTAGACAGTCAATCAAGTATGCAACACATGCGTCATGATGTCAGCCCAGATTCTGAATAAAAACACCACAACATAGACTTTACAATCATAAAGCCAACATAAATATAAACATTTTACCACAAACCTTTACATTTATGCGTTTCTAATTTTGAAAAAAAAAAAAAAAAGACTAAACTTTAAACTTAAACATTAATGTGAAAACTTTCTGGAACCAGTTGAAAAACCAGAGCAGGCCCTGAAATGAAGTTTTATATCTTTGATGTGTTGCATCATGGGAAAGTGGGAGAAACCAAAATGGAGGGTGAAGGGGATTTTCTTTGTTTTAAAATTGAATGACTTGAACTATGTATACATGACTGTTAAATAAAAAGTTGTGAATTATTGCCTGTACAAAAACTTTATAATGTGTACAGTTGTACATTTTGGTTGTTTGTACAAATTAATTCCTGGTTGTCTGCATCTACGTCAGTGGTTGTGCCCGTGAGTATAAATGTCCACCAGCTGGGTTTCTGTGCTGTTGTCAGTGTGATCAGGACGTTGGAGTGTTAAGAAGCTTCTGAAGATTGGAATTGCTGAGAGTGAGTTTTTTATGTTTTTTTTCCATTGTACTTCAATTTTAGTAATATTTACTCAGCCTGTTTTTTTTCTGTTTAATGGTGTGTTTAATTCATATTGACTTTGAAAGTCGTGAGCCAATCAGAAGTTCTATTAATCAGTGCCTTTGTGCAGGTTGACTGTGTGACCCAGATGTTGAGAGCTGTGTAAAGAGAAACCGCCTCAAATGAGAACAATAATTTAGTTTTAGGACCCTTGCTGCTTTCACGTTCTGAATGGACTTGAGTCTTATTTTATTTACCAATGATCTGTGAATCTGTGGACTAATAATCACTTTCTCAGATGCTTCATTGTCACTGGAAATGGGTGAGTAAAGTTCAGATAAACATCCACACAACGCTTGTTTGGGTTTTATTTATAAAGCATGATCTGAATTTGAACTAATTCTGAGGACTATAGGGGTTCTCTTCAACAAAAATAACTTTTGCTGATATTGTCTTCTATGACGTGCAACACAAAACACCTTTGTTAAATTCTCAGGAAAAGTAGTTTATGTAATCATTATTTCAGATGTGAAGTGGTGAGTTTTTGGAGTGGTGTTTTGTATATTGAAGCTTTTGAGAGTTTGCACAGGTGTAATTTGTAAATGCATCATTTACTGACTCTTAATTTATAGCTTATGGAAATTTTACATTAATTTAACTGAGCAGTGCTAAATTAATGGTTTAAATTGTGAAAACCAACCAATGCGGTCTAAATTTTTTATAAATGGGTGATCTCTTGTGCACTTTATAAAGTTTTGGCAGTAATGTGGGATGACTGGAAACCTAACTCATGAAGGTAGGCAAGTGCAGATTAAAAAGATTTTTAATTATTATTTTATGTTATGTATATGTAAAGCGTTTTGGTACTTCGTGTGTGTGTGTGTGTGTGTGTGTGTGTGTGTGTGTGTGTGTGTCTCTGTGTGTGTGTGTCTCTGTGTGTGTGTGTCTCTGTGTGTGTGTGTCTCTGTGTGTGTGTGTGTGTGTGTGTGTGTGTGTGTGTCTCTGTGTGTGTGTGTGTGTGTGTCTCTGTGTGTGTGTGTGTGTGTGTCTCTGTGTGTGTGTGTGTCTCTGTGTGTCTCTGTGTGTGTGTCTCTGTGTGTCTCTGTGTGTGTGTGTCTCTGTGTGTCTCTGTGTGTGTGTGTGTGTGTGTGTGTCTCTGTGTGTGTGTGTGTGTGTGTGTCTCTGTGTGTCTCTGTGTGTGTGTGTGTCTCTGTGTGTGTGTGTGTCTCTGTGTGTGTGTGTGTGTGTCTCTGTGTGTGTGTGTGTGTCTCTGTGTGTGTCTCTGTGTGTGTGTGTCTCTGTGTGTGTGTGTCTCTGTGTGTGTGTGTGTGTGTGTGTGTGTGTGTGTCTCTGTGTGTGTGTGTCTCTGTGTGTGTGTGTGTGTGTGTGTGTGTGTGTGTGTGTGTGTGTGTGTGTGTGTGTGTGTGTGTGTGTGTGTGTGTGTGTGTGTGTGTGTGTGTGTGTGTGTGTGTGTGTGTGTGTGTGTGTGTGTGTGTGTGTGTGTGTGTGTGTGTGTGTGTGTGTGTGTGTGTGTGTGTGTGTGTGTGTGTGTGTCTCTGTGTGTGTGTGTGTGTGTGTCTCTGTGTGTGTCCCCCAGGTTAGCTGGGATCTTGGAGTTGGATGTGTGATCCTTTACATTGAGTACTATGGTGTTTACCTGAATAAGCCTCATGCCATCAAAGCTCTTCTTGCTGCATTTGCACTTGGCCTTTGTAAGTTTGGAAAAGAATTAGGGCTAACCCTTCAGGAATGTGGTTGGGAGCCACTGATTTATAGAGCCAGATTGACTTGACACTGATACCCTATTCCTTCACAAGTTCTCCTTGAACAGGTTTTCTTCTCTTAAATACCTGGAAATTTGCTCCTTATGCATCTCATTTGAGTTTTGTGGTTTACATTTAACCCTATAATGTCTCATACTGTGTTCCAGGTGAGTGGGGCAGCTTCTCAGATGAGTTTGTGTTCCTGTCCTGTTCCTTGATGGCAGCTGACTTGTATTCATTGAGACTCTTTTGTAGGTGAGTGCCGAAGTTGTGTTTCTCCAGAGTTACGTTCTTCTAGGTTTATTGGCTGTTTGGCTTCTGTGAAGAGCTTTCTTCAGTAAACTGTCAACTGAAAGTTCTGCTGAATCTTGGTCTCCTTCAATAATATTTTTCTTTTTTTATGTCATGTTTTGACAGAATTTTATGATAATAATTAATATTTAAGTAAATCATCTTTGATTATAGTCCTGTTTCCCGGTGTCTTCCTGGATCTACCTGGTGCAACTGTGACACATGTAGTGTTTTTTTTTTTTTTTTTTTTTTTTAACCTCTTCAGTCACTGCGTCCATTGAAATGGACAATTTTATTGGTTTTAAAAAAGTGTTTTTATGAGCAATTTATGGTTACTGATTGTTCCTAGATCAACCAATCATAAAGAAGATGTGCCTTAATTTAATTTGGGTGGAACATGTTTTATTCTCTGAAGTACCTGGAGATTTGCTTTGAATGCTCTGTGCATCTCTTTTGAATTTTGAGTGGTGAACATTAACCCTAATTCTGTGTATTTCAGGTAAGATGAGAAGCTTTTTAGAAGAGTTGAATGTGCCGCTGTCCTGTTCCTTGATTGCAACTCGCTTGAATTCATTGAGCCTGATGTTGGTGAGTGCTGAAGTTGTTTTTCCTGAATTAGGAAATTATCTGCTAGTCTTGTTTGCTGTTTGAAATGTGGAGAGCTTTGTTTGGTGAACTTTTAACTGATTGATCCTGTATTTAAAGTTTTGTCTGCCTCATGTTTCCTTGTACAGTGCTATAAGTCTTCATGGAAGTGCTACGTTTGTGTCCTGCCGGCCTCGTTTTACCCATTTCTGTGGATTATTAAAGACTGTTAATTGTGATTCTCACTTGTCTCTGCTTTCCTTGCTTTCTCAGAGGTCGCATACCAAAAATGGTCCGTCATTGATAGAAATAACAATAGATCATCCGCAGCGTAATCTGTCAGCGGCCTTTAAATGTTTCTAAGTGTAATTCCAACCCCTGTTCAGTTGGTGGTGAGTGCGGTCCACTGTGGCAGCAGAGCACTGAATCCAGAAGAAAAAGTAAAACTGCCACAAATCTTTTGTTGTATGTTTGCTTACTCAGAAGGTACATTTTTACCACCCTGTTTGTGAAAAATCACAGACCATGTTAAAGACAAACACAACCTCTGCCGTGACACTGTAAGTTTGTATTTTATTGTCCTTTTTATTCCCTTATAATGTAATACCGGTTTTTTTTTTCCTTTAAAGTAATTGTATTTTAGCAAATTTTGTCCCATTTCTCACAAACCACATTTAGAAATGTATTCTTATTCCTTTTTTTATAGAAACATTTGATGTTGGTCATTTTGAATGTTGTATCACTTTGTAGTTTAGTGTTTGTGCCCATTTAATTCTGGTTTAGCTTCCCCACGTTTAATTGTTTTGTGTTTTTTTTTTTTTGTATTTGGTCCCCTTTTGTGCTTTATGTACCTTTTTAGGCAGTTTTTTTGCCCCCCCCCACCCCCCCCCCCCCCGCCTTCTCTTGTTGTATAAATTCATTTTATTTTCTCTTTTGTCATGCTGTACTTGTTACAATATTTATGGTTATGTAATAATGGATATTTCAATGTAATGGCTGTAAACTTATTATTTTTTTTTTTTTGTATTTTATGTATCTGTATATTTTTTTGGCCTTTATTTCTACCAGTCTGTGTAGTTTTATGTACTTGTATTGCTTTGAAACGAGTTTTATTTGAGAATTATTTTCAGTTTTTATAGTGCTCTTTTTTTTATTACTATGTAGTGTTTTCTTGTATTTTGTTAAGGTAATTTGTTTACTTTTAATGTATCTTTTGGTGTTGTTTGTCAATGTATGACAGTTTGTCCTGGCTGGGGCAAGTTGCATGTTTTGTAATTGTAAAAGTGTTGGAGAATTAAAACGAAATGAGTGTGTGTATATATATTTAATTTTGTAACAATTTTGTAATTTTTTTTTTTTTTTTTTTTTTTTTTTTTGGCCAAAATGCTGTCTAGGGTTGAGTTAGGGTTGAGTTAGGGTTGAGTTAGGGTTGAGTTAGGGTTGAGTTAGGGTTGAGTTAGGGTTGAGTTAGGGTTGAGTTAGGGTTGAGTTAGGGTTGAGTTAGGGTTGAGTTAGGGTTGAGTTAGGGTTGAGTTAGGGTTAGGGTTAGGGTTAGGGTTAGGGTTAGGGTTAGGGGTTAGGGTTAGGGTTAGGGTTAGGGTTAGAGGTTAGGGTTAGGGTTAGGGTTAGGTTAGGGTTAGGGTTAGGGTTAGGTTAGGTTAGGGTTAGGGTTAGGTTAGGGTTAGGGTTAGGTTAGGTTAGGGTTAGGGTTAGGTTAGGGGTTAGGGTTAGGGTTAGGGTTAGGGTTAGGGTTAGGGTTAGGGTTAGGGTTAGGGTTAGGGTTGGGTTAGGGTTAGGGTTAGGGTTAG
>NC_133366.1:55713821-55755442 GCF_049309525.1 Garra rufa
ATCAAATATCTGTCCATGGGGAATGAAAATATGTTTTCCCTTCGAATTAAGCTGATTTTTCTGAACCCATTGGCAGATATTTGGTCTTTGTTTTAATCATTCACATCATTTTGATTTATTTTTCAGAAAACAAGGCTTCTTGAGTTATTTTGTTACTCCTGTATTTTTATGAATAAGCATTTGCATTGGAAAACAAGACAAAAATACTGAGGAAGAACATCACTTTTTGAAGTGTGTCTAATAAATGACTGACGAGTGTTATTGTGTTTGTTGTATGTTGTATTACTGTGAGTGAGTCGTTGTTGTGTGCCGCAGGTCGGTGGCCGTGAATAAAGCTCGTCTCAAACGCCTGGGCATCACTCATGTGGTGAACGCGGCTCACGGCACTGGCGTCTACACCGGCGAGGTCTTCTACCAGGGCATGAACATCACCTATATGGGCATCGAGGTGGACGATTTCACAGACGCAGACATCTCTCCTCATTTCCGCACGTGTGCAGAGTTCATAGACGACGCTTTGCTGACACACAGAGGTGAGTTTAGAAAAGGTTCTCTCTTTAATAATGATTCTTTCGAGGGGAAAGAGAGCTTAAAAGGACTTCTTTTTCAACATATGTTTTCCTAGGAGAAGCTAAGGGTTTAGTATGTAAATATTTCTTAATAATTAAAGGATAAGTCTAATAATCCAAACAGATGAGCACCATGCTGTTCCTGTGGTAGATAAACAAACTCCAGAAACCGAATTAGCTCAGCGGCCTGGACTCTGTCATGTCTCACTCACTTATTTTTAGAGTTCGTGACACAGATAGACAGGAACCTCTTCACAATCTGAATCAAGGAGAGCGTCAGACACTAAGATCACGCTGACATGTGCTAGCAGTGAGGAAAGTGCTGGTTATAAAGGTGAGAATTATTAGTCTAGAACTGCATCTCTTCATTTAGTCTTCGTTATCATGACAAAAACATTCAGAGCAGAACATTTACGTCATGTAAATAAGCTCAGACATTATAATCTAATTATTCCTATCCAGGGTCAGTGAACCCAGTGCTGCAGTTCAGAACTCAACCACTAGAGGATCCATGGTTCTCCCAGAAAACTCGCATGACTTCTGCTGAACGCATTTATGAGAATGTTAGAGACTGACAGGCGCAGACAACCTTCACTTTCAGTCATCTTTTTTAATACAATGATTGTAGACGTCACCATTCAACATCAGCTCTCGATTTGCACGGAAGCAGGAAAGACATATGGGTTTGGAACAACAGTAGTGAGAGTGAATGATTAGACCACTGGATTTTTGGGCAAACTACTGGCATGGCATTTCAAAGTAAATATTGTAACTTCCTTTCGGATCTGGATGTGGCTCAGAAGCTCAAAACTCCCAATTTTAACAGTAAGAGTTCATCTCCTTTCTCTGACCAAATCCCTTTAGAAAGTTTGACCTGCTGTTCATTTGGTTTCGTATGAATGGTCTCCTCCTCATTGTGTTCCTGACATCAAGCTCCAGGAGAGGATTTATGAAGGCATGGCTCATGTATATTAATTAGGTCATGATGTGGCTTGATAATCCAGAGCACTCAGTCACATGATTCATTAATACCCTGAAAAATTGTTGGCTGCAGGCCTTTTGCGAGGAGTTCACATGGCATTTACATTTTCAGTTTGTGTGACAAATATGATGAGATTATACTAATATGAGGTGTTTTTATTCCCCTTCATGTAGGCAAGGTGCTTGTGGACTCTATGATGGGCGTGAGTCGGTCAGCGGTGCTTGTTGCTGCTTATCTGATGATCTTCCAGAACATGAGCATCATGGAGGCTCTGCTGGAGATCAGGAAGAAACGTGCCATCAACCCCAACGAAGGGTTTATAAAGCAGCTGCGCCAACTCAACGAGACTCTAATGGAGGAACGAGACGAAGACGACGACGACACCCTCAGTCAGTGCTCCGTGATCGACGCCCGGGCTCGTCTTGACGAGGAGGAGAGCATGTTTGGAGTCAAAGCCGAATCCATCATGGTGGACGAGGAGGAAGACAGAGGCAGCATCATGAGCAGCATCGCATCTTCAGCCGCCGCCGCAGCTCTGAAAGCAGGACTCCTTGGCGGCCCAAACAAACCTGACACGACAGTGACCGGCGAGGACCCATCGCTCCCTGGAAAAGACAGAGAAGATGAAGATGGGGATGTGGACAGCATGATACGGGAGTGGCAGAAGCGCAACGAGAAGTACCAGGATGAAGACTGGTGGGAGGCCCAGCTGATGTGCGACGGGGGCGACGGCGAGTCTTTGTTGGGCGACACGAAGAAGCCGAACGCGAGACCGGAGGACCTGGAGAGCGTGACCAGTGAAGATGTGCGAATGGTGAAGGAGCGCATCGGCCGCCGTCCCCGTCGACCCGCTTCAGAATCAGGCTCCACGACCAGCTGCAGCAGCTACTCCGATCTCTGGAAGCAGCGGTTGAAGGAGATCGAGGAGCAGGCCGCCGCACGATACCGACTCAAAGAAGGCGACGAGGACAGCGAGGCGAGCCAGAAAAGAATCGACGACGACGTAGAGAGCATGCTGTCCGACACCAGCTCCATGTACAACTTCTGCAAAAAGAACAAGGAAAATCTAACGCCTCTGGAGCGATGGAAGATTAAGCGAATCCAGTTTGGATGGAACAAAAAAGAAGCGGCGGCTGAGAACGGAGAGAAAGCGGAGGCCGAGACCGAAGCTCCCGCTCCCTCGCTGGAGGACGTCAACTTAACCGCGTATCAGACCTGGAAACTCAAGCAGCAGAAGAAACACGGCGGCGAAGAGAACAAGGACGAGATTCTAGAGATGAGTCGAGCCGAGGACCCGTCCACGATCAAGAAAAGACAGCGGCGAGAGGAGCTTCTGGAGCGCACCAGGAAAACACTGGAGGAGAGTCAGTCGGTGTGCGGATGGGAAACCGAGAGCGCTCTGAGCGGCAGCATCCCTCTGTCTGCTTTCTGTGCCGGAGCCTTTC
Source organism: Garra rufa (assembly GCF_049309525.1). NCBI lineage: Eukaryota > Metazoa > Chordata > Actinopteri > Cypriniformes > Cyprinidae > Garra > Garra rufa. Next base: position 55,716,818 of record NC_133366.1, read on the forward strand.
CGTCCGCGAGTGTCGCAGGAGACGATAACGCATCTGTGCTCAGCGGAAGGTCTTCTGTCCTTTCAGGTCTCAGCACCCGATCGCAGCCTCCCGTTCCCCAGGAGCCTCCCGCACCTCCTGCCGCGGTCATCGGTCCTAACGGAGAGCCCATGGTAAACATCGCCAATATCCAAAACTGGATTGCCACCGTGGTCAACGAGACTCTGGTGCAGAAGCAGGCCGAGATGATGATGGGAGCGAGTCTAGCCCCCTCCAGAGCGGGATCAGTGTTCAGTCTGGGACGAGGAGTAGATGATGACAAAGCCTCAATGCTGAGCGGATCCACGTCCTCAAGCGTCCTGTCCCGAAGTAGGGCCGAATCCGTCCTGTCCGCGGGTGGAAGAGCTCGCTCCGTGCTGTCGGTCGGCGGTCGAGCCGAATCCGTGCTGTCTGCCGGAGGAGCGTCTAACCTCTCCTCTGTGTCTGGGTTGGGCTACCGGAGGAGCAAGATCACTACGACCAGCGTGCCGCTCTACAGCCTCTTCCAAGACCAGGTGAACCTTCACAAACTGGACACCATGGAGAAAGAGATCAAGTCTGACATGCGGGACAAGATGGCATCCTATGAGGTGAAGAAGATTGCTGAGGACAACAAGCGCAGCACGTTATACAAGAAGAAAAAACCAAAGGAGGAGGAGGACGACGACCGAGACGATCACAGAAAATCGAATGGATTTGATGATTTGGTAGCCCGTTCCTCTGAGAAACCCAAACCCAAAAGAGATCACGGCCGTTCGGGAATACTGAACCTTCCCGCTTCAGCCAGCAACCCCAGCAGCAGCATTGATGAATGGCTCCAAAACGTGAGACCTCCTCAGAGCAAACCTAAACCGTACGAGGGAGACGGAGAGCCGCCGCGAATGTCTCGGCCGTCGCACGAAGGCATCGAGGAACCTTCGGAGTTTGACTTCCCGAGCCGCAGGAGCTCGATTTCAGTGAACGTCGACGAAGAGGAGGAATATAACTTTGCCTCAAGATTTTCATCCAGGCATCCGGCTGACGAAGACATGGATTTGGGTCGAGATCCCAGTCCGGAGTTTAACTATCGATCTCGGAGATCCCCTCCTTCTTCGTATAACGGCTTAGGCGAAGACAGCAGCTACAGAAGCAGGAGATCGTACGCCAGCTATGAGGACGAGGAGAGAAGCAGTTACCAGAGCTACTCCGCGAAGCAGAAATCATATGAGAACAGCGAGACTGCGAGGACTGCTAGAACAGCACAGGGAGACGAGGAAGATGAGGAAATATCTGCTTTTATTGCTCAGATTAAACAGAGGGCGAGAGCACGGGTGGCGGAGGAGATGGAGGACGATGAAGTTCTTTCTGCGTGGAGGAAACAGGAGGAGTCAAAGCCACACAATCACAATAAAAACTAGGAATAACACGACTGTTTATGCCTCAAAATTAAAGATGGCCTTATCTACGTAGATATAGAATTCTATAGCGGTAACGATTCATTGTTTCCTATGTGTGAACTGACAGGCTTGCATTCGTAAAGACAAAAGTGTTCAGTGTGAGACTCTTGCTTGATATGGAGCTCCAGTCTGAGCTGTATATGAACACAGAAGAAGATAATATCACTGCATTTATTATAAAGTCAAATGTTTACAAAAGTCTCTTGTGTTCAGGTTTTATGACAAGAACCACACAAACCTTCCTGGCGCATGATTGGAGTAAAGAGCATAATAAATCTGCAAATCCTGAAATATGTATTAAAAAAAACTATATATAATTAATAATAATATATAGTGAAAAAATTCAATGTGACCCCAGACCACAAAACCAGTCTTAAGTAGCACTGGTATACTTAAATACATTGTATGGGTCAAAATTATTGCCAAAAATCATTAGGATATTAACTAAAGGTCATGTTCCATGAGGATATTTTGTAAATTTCCTACCATAAATATATCAAAACCTAATTTTTGATTAGTAATATGCATTGCTAAGAACTTTATTTGGACAACTTTAAAGGTGATTTTCTCGATATTTAGATTTTTTGCACCCTCAGATTCAAAATTTTCAAATAGTTGTATCTCTGCCAAATATTGTCAAGGGAAAACTTCAGATTTCAGATAATATATAAATCTCAATTTAAAAAAAAATTACCCTTTTGGCTGGTTTTGTGGTCCAGGGTCACATATATGGTTCATTTAACACAAATGAATAATAAAAGTAATATTAAATAATTGAAATAAAAAAAAAATGAAACATTTTTTTTTTTTTTTTACTTAATTCAGACAATTGTCTGAATAAGTGTTTTATTATTGATAGTTGTTTATCCAACGTATACAAAAACGTAATTTCAAAGTGTTATTGTGTAGGTCCTTTTTAAACAACCACTGTTCAACAAACAAACCACTGCTAAAAGAATCAAGCATTTCTGTAATTATTGTACAGAATCTGTGACAACTAGCCCCGACCTATGTTTTATAAAATGGCTAGGCAGGGTTTGTATGCTCAAGAAAACAAACAAACAGAAGAATTTGAAAATTAAATATTATTGAATGATGTGGTTGTTCTGAAGTTTTAGGTCAGTCAGGCAGAGGGGTGTGTGTTTGAGTGTAAGTGTAAGTGTGTGTGTGTGTGTGTGTGTGTTGAAGCAGCGGTAGGCGGGGTTTCACTCTCACACTAAATATTCAAAATGGCGGACAGAGGATCAACGACTCAAGATGAGCGCTCGACTGCAGGTAATTATTACATTTTACATATTCATATTCCCCATCCGCCTCGCCTAAACAAAGCCAAACACACGCGCAGACCGTCTACAGACAGAAGCGACCGCAGTGGCGAAGATGGTTTATTATTCAGGAGATGATTTGAGTGCGTGAGCAGCAGATGAGAGTTGTTTGTCCTGTACAAAACTCTCATCATTTGAAATGGCGCGCGTGCGTGTTGCATATTCACATAATCTCCTGCTTTAGCACAGCGCTCGGGTCAGCCGGTGACCGTGGGTTAAACCGCTCGGTTCGGTCGTCTGTTCGGCGCTGAGGTGATGTTTGTGGATGTTGTGAGTGTGAGTTAGCAGTCGTGCTATCAGCGCGCTTTGTGTCGTTCGGCCGCGACAGAAACTCAACGGCCGCTCATTTGCATATTCATGCGTTTGTTTGGCAGTGAACGCGCACGCGTGATGTTGAATAATAATTCGGAACTTTAATCTGCGTTGTGGCGAACTAAAACAAAAGAAAACTTCAGCCTGAGCTTTCCCTCTCGAGATCAACTGTTTGCCCTCAGGGCAACCTAAATACCCCGACTGTGTGCGCGCGTGTGTGTGCGCGCGCGCGCGTGCGTGAGTGAGTGAGTGTTTGGGGGGAATGTTTATTTTCTCCAACAGGTAATAAATGACAAACTCTGAAAAGTTTCCCTTTCTCAAACGCGCCTGCTGTTGAATAATTCTCGTGTAAAGTGGCTCGAGAGGAACTACATTAAAACCTGCAGGAGTGAAATTGCGGATTTGCATAACATCAGCTGCTTGTTTAATGCGTTTCATTCTTGTGCATAATTTAAACGTCAGTTTCATTCCAGATGAGAGACGCGTCACACTATTTATTTATCGCGCGGATTAAATATACAGCGCTGCTCATGAATATTCATGAGGACAAACGCAGTGTTCATGAATGATTAATTTGTGAGCGCTAATGCGCGCGGTGTGATTTGCTTTGGATGCTGAGTGCATGTGAGTTCTGTGGAGGATTTCACCTTGTTCTTATTTCAGCTTCTCTTGTGTCTCTCAGGAACATTACATTTGCATTTATGCATTTAGCTCAGTGCTGCTCCTACACAGCATTCAGGGTCTTGTCTATGTGTTATGTGTGTGCACTGCATTAGAATTTGTCCCAGTTTTACACACTACTATGATGATGATGATGATGATGATGATGATGATGTAGTGTGGACCTGGTGTTGATCTGGACTAGCCTTGGACTAGTGTGGTTTTGCAGACTTGCGGTGACCAATGCTATTTTCAAACTTTGCAATACTTAATTTTTTCACTCTAATGAAAAGTTCCTTGAAATAGATTTTTTCCAGCTGTAATAGTAATACATCAAACATCTAGGGACTGTATATTTGTTTTGAATGATTTACCAACATTTCTACATAGCAACTAAACAGCAGATCATACAATATTGGACTCTAATTCATTAATTAACCATGCTTTCACACAAATATTTGATCCTACACATGAAAAGCTGTTTTAGCTGCTGGTCTTCATATTAACATTTTCTATGAGTAACAGCGTTGTACTTGTGGCATTTCATTTATGAGCTTCAATAATACATTTTACCAAATGAAAAATGGAAACGTATTTTGTTAAGCATCTGGTCTGAGTTTGTTTTAATTTGAAAACGACCCGTTAATAAAGTCTTGCTCCATTTAGTGTGCCAGAGGCTGGTGCTGCAGGTTTAGTTTCAGTCACCTGGGTTTACTGTAGTATTCACACAACAGAATGAAACTGTTATTTGATAACATTAAATATATAGTAAATGGCATAAAAAGATAAATCAGTAGTGATCTCATGAATTAACACATTAATAAAAGGTCATGTAAATCAAGGGATAAAAAAAAAAAAAAAAAAAGGTGATTGAAATTTACCTCAGAATTGCAAGATGTAAACTTTGAATTGTGCAATGAACGATTCTGAGATCATATCTTGCAATTATGGTTTTCTCAGGTAAAGAGATAAAGTCACAGGAACTTTTTTTTTTTTTATAACTACTGCTGTACCGTTACTGTAGCATCACTGCACTGTCACTGTAGTATCATTGTAACACTAACATCACTGCACACTTATTGCATCGTTACTGTAGCGTCGCTGTGATGTTTCTGTATGGTCAGTGTAGCATCAGTCCGGTGTTACTGTAGTATCATTGTAAGATTGTAACATCATTGACAGTGCAGCACGTCCTCATTCGTGACCGACTCTGATCCGGTCGTACATGAGAGCAGAGTTCTGTCTAGTTGCTATTATTACATTAAAGGCACGGCAGAATTGGAGCGCATGATTGGCAAACACGGGATGATGGCTTAATTAAAGCTGATGAATATTAATGAGTTCTTGAGGTCTAATAGAAAAGTTTGGGCTGCGGTTGAGTTGAAATGTTTCTGTTCTCTGAATACTTCATTTCTCCTGCGTTGTGCCTTATGCCACTTATCTGCTTTAAATTATGCAGCGCTGCGTTCAATAGTTTGAAAGGCTAATTAATTGCTTATTTAAAATTCTATTAATTAAATCATTTGCATAATGCATTGTGTGTCAGTTAGCTTACTGAAGCCCTCGCAGCGGCCGTATGTAAATGCTGTTTCTCTCAACTGTTTTCTTTGGAGTTACAAAGATCCGTCTGTCTGTCTGTCTCAGTGGGGTTGTTGTCATGGCGACGGCTCGAGTTAAAGCCACATGACTGTGTTTGTGTGTAACAGTGCAGCAGATGAGTGCAGTAAATGTGTGAGTCTTTGAGATCAAGAGCTTCCTTCACCTTTATCAAACTCGGGTGTGAAACGCTCTTCTCTGAGCTGCAGGACGACTTACGCAGCACGTAGTAGTTAGTGGATAGTTCAGTAGGAACCATTGATTCAGTCGGGTGACCAAACATCATCTGTTTCCCAGCTGGAATTTTTACATTTTCTAAAATGTTCAGGTTTTGACTTTGTCCTACAGTTTTCATATTTGCTGAAAGTATCACTGAAAAATAGTTGACCAATAGTGTGCAGGCATTGGTCATAATCAACCAATCATGGCGTGTAAGAAGGCAGGATGTACAGTATGGTCTGACACCACCAAGGCTGATAATATATGGCCCTGGACCACAAAACCAAAGTGTCTTAAATAGCACAGGTATATTTGTAGCAATAGCCGACAATACATTGTATGGGTCAAAATAATCCATTTTTTGTCAAATTATGCCAAAAATCATTAGGATATTAGTAAAGGTCATGTTCTATGAAGATATTTTGTAAATTTCCTACAGTAAATGCATCTAAAAATAATTTTTGATTAGTAATATGCATTGCTAAGAACTTCATTTGAACAACTTTAAAGGCGATTTTCTCAATATTACTTTTTTTTTTTTTTTTTAAGATTTCAATTTTTCAAATAGTTGTATCTCAGCTAAATATTGTCCTTTCATAACACACCATACATCAATGGAGAGCATTTTATTTAGCTTTCAGATTATGTATAAATCTCAATTTCCAAAGTTGTACCCTTATGACTGATTTTGTGGTCCAGGGTCACACATATGGACTGATATGTGGGTTAATATTTTTTCTGTTTGGTCGATATGTCAGAAACAGGACTTTTATTTTGATGCTTCCTGTCATCTGTCATTATTAGTCGATCGTCTCGGTTTAACAATTAAATTATTGCACAGAACTTTTAAACAAAGTTTGTAAACATTATGTGAAAAAGTATTATAAATGCTGTAATTTTTAATTTGTAAATACATCTTTATTTATGAAAAATACTGTAACAGAATCAATAGTTATGATTTTGTAATTTAAATAATTATTTTTTAAATATTCTTTCCCTTATTTTTCATAATTTTTTTTTTATAATTTTCATGATATAATTTAGTAGTAAATATTATTTAAAAACATAGAGAAATTCGATTTCAGCAATTGTTAAGCATGTGTTTTTACTATCTCTAAATAACATATTGATATTGTATATATCAGCCATCAAAAAAATCCATATCTGCCAATCAAAGTAGAGACTGTTGACAGGAAAACAAAGACAAAACCTGTACGTTTTATGCAAGTTAGAAACAAAAAACAAAAGTATATTTGTTGAGTGAAGGTTTGATCCGCTGGAAGAGTGTTAAGCAGGTGAAGGATGTTGATGTCCGTCGGTGGGTGAGTTCTGAGATGTTGTTTTGTGTAAACGAGCTCGTCCGGTTTGACTCCAGGATGTTTTGAGACGTGGTCATTAGCGACACATTCTTTCATCGTAGCCGCGTTGCATGCTGGGAAGCGCCCCCCCCCCACCTCCAGTAATTAAAACAGTCACACACGGCTGGTAATTGGCCTTGTCTCACTTCTCCCTCGCTGTTGTGCTCGCCGTACCTCCGTCCTAAAAGCTATCCAATTAATATGCTAATGAGCTGATAAATATTTATGAAAAATGTTGAATTATGCAGGAAGCTTTCAGAGGTCCGTGCGAAATGAATTGCGTGCCGAACTTCAAAGCGGCGCTCCTCTAATGAGCGGCGGGGTGTGAGATTTGCATACGCCTTTAATCAGCTGCATACTGATTAACTTTCATTATGGATGCGGCGCTTCCAGATGTAGTCTTTGTGTTCCGCTCGCCGTCCGACAAACAGCCGGTGTTCGCTAACGGATGCGTCGGCGCCGGAGTCGTCCGCTGTCGCCGATGCGCTGCTTCCGTCGCTGACCGTCGTGTGTCGTAGCGGCTCCTTTCAGGTGCGCTTTGGGTCCTGGACTCAGGTGAGTCGATTGGAAGATTGGTTTCGTCTATCTGCTTTCGTGTCTAATACTGCAGCTCTGTCATCTAGGACTGGCTGATATAGTGAATAATACAATCTCTCTTTTTCTGAATTGGGTTTTTGTATTGTTTAATTAGGTAACTTAAAACTGCAGCATGAGAGTAAGATTCTCTGTCTAAAGAAAGTTCTTCTCCAAGTGCAGCACATGCTGTAAACGTAAAAACAAATTCACTTGATATCTTTGCAGAGAAGATGCATGAGATATGAAAGCAAATATTGTACTTAAACATGTTCAGAAAAACAATCTAAAACATGTTTCTGAGCCAGAATGTAGACATTCAGTTTTAGAGTTCAGCTCAATTGATTGAATCCCTTTCATGACTGTGAGTATAACATCAGCAGATGATTATTAACCGTAAATGAAAACAGCCGCAGCTTTCAGTCGTGAGCATCATCAGACATACAGTAGTAGTTCTGCACAGCTTTCTGCTTCTCCAGTGCCTCTCTGTGTAAACATGCGCTTAATGCATGTGTTTGACCATTGTGTTGTTCATGAAACAGCATCATTAAACGCGATGCTCAAATTAAAGAAGCTCAGCTGATGTCTCATAACTTTGTGTCTGGTGTTTTCAGCACAAAAACATTCTGTGTTAATATCAGCACTAGAGATTAGGGATGCACCCAATGTTTGGCAACTGAAATTATTCAGCCGAAAATTGCAAAAAAAAACTCTTTCGGTGTTCAGCCAAAAAAGCGAAAAAGCTTAATAAATGATAGCAAACAATCAGGTGACGCGATCAAATAGAGGCTTGCACTAATGATCAAACATGTGGTCAGTGTGGAAGCATTTAAAACTGTCAGAGAAAGACTGAAATCATCCATTAGTCAATCAACTCCAGAACGTTCTGTTGTCTAATACACCAGACACCAATTGTGTTTATTCTGACAGCAGCTCCTTAGCCAGGGTTCAAAGACCAAAGATGACAATCATTCACAAATCTGCTGCTGCCAGCAAACACTAGGACTGAGCTCTTCTTGCGGGTTTACCACTAAATAAAACTCAACATGTTAGTATTGTCATTTTACTGCTGTTCTGTCAAATAAAATAAAAACAATCATTCCAACAGCTCTATTAATACATTTATTCTAACATTCTCCTTTGCGCGGCAAGGCTGCATTTATTTGTGCATTAAAACACATGCCTGATTCAAGAAGGGGCTCTTAAAATGGCCAAAGAATATTAGTTTGCTAAGTTATTAATTTTAAGCTAAATTGTGGTTTGTTGGTAGGCTATAATGGCTATAATGTCTACTAGAATGTTACAAATGTTTGCAGCTGTGGCCTAATGGTGAGGGAGCTGGGCTTGTAACCCAAAGGTTGCCGGTTCGATTCCCACACCGGCAGGGTTTGAAGGTGGGGATTGTGAATGAACAGCGCTCTTTCCACCTTCAATACCATGACTGAAGTGCCCTTGAGCAAGGCACTGAACCCCCAGTTGCTCCCCGGGCGCTGGAGCAATAGCTGTTTCACAGTTCACTGTGTGTGTGTGTGTGTGTGTGTGTGTGTGTTTGTTTGTTCACTTCTCACTGCTGTGTGTGTGCACTTGGATGGGTTAAATGCAGAGGGCCAATTTCGAGTATGGGTCACCATACTTGACAAAAAAAAAATGTGTTCAGTAATCAGCCTTCGGCCCAGTGTTTAATTTTTGGCTTTGGCCAAGAATTTTCATTTTGGTGCATCCCTACTGTAAATGTAATGAAATTGTGTCAAACCATTAGATTCAAGTGAAATGATGAAATCACTGTCATCAGCATATTGGTAAATGTGGTCTGGTTGCCCTGATTCTTCATGTTTTCTCTGTGCTCAGATTCCAGCGGCGGTCCAGCAGATCTGAGCAAGAGCAGTATGGAGAACGGAGCACATGGAGGTGAGTGATGATCTGCTGAATGCTGGCGTGTGTGTGTTTGTCTCTGATTGACTCTGGTGTGTCCGGCAGGAGCTCAGGCCAACGGTCTGGACGGCCACAAAGCAAACGGACAAGCGGCAGGTTCGATCAGCAACGTTCAGGCGCAGGCGCTGCTCCAGCAGGTACGTGAAGCACACACCTTTACGTGTCTCCGTGATGCCGGTGTTTGTTATCGCTGCCGGAGAGTTTAGTGCGGCGCGTTAATTAAACGGCGCTTCTGTCGCTCGGAAACAGGCGGAGGAGAAAATGCAAATCCATGCGGAATTTATATGCGCTGCATAATGAGCTTTCAGTTAACGAGAGCCGCTTCAGAATATAGAACAACACTCACAGACCACAACTCCTGTCAGCGGCTGTCAAAACAGCTTTTACAGAGACGTTCACTTAAAACTATAACTCTGTCATCATTTACTCTCCCTCATGTTTGTTTCTTCTGTCGAGCACTAAAGAAGATGATCTTCAATAACGCTCCATCGGTGAATACGTTTTTTGACTTCCATTGTTTTTGTTTTCTATACTGGGAACCAGAAACTATTTGTTTGCCAACATTCTTCAATAGATATTGTGTTCAGCTGAAGAAACTCCTGCAGGTTTGGAACAACTGGAGTAAATGATGACAGATTTTCATTTTTGGGTGAACTATCCCTTTAAGATATTGTAATTGCTCATGTGAGATGCCTAGCTTTGACCAAATTAATCTTATTATTCTTGAGTTTGCAATGAATACAGCCTTTGATGCTCATATGGTGTAAAAATTCACAAGTTACGGTCAAGGTAGGGCGGGGCGATATGGCAAAAAATGTAAATCTCAATTTCTTTTTTCTTTTTTCTCGATTTCTTTTTTTTTTAAAATGATTTTAACTAGTTAACTTGAAAGTGTGACTACATGATTTGAGTAACTTTTTCTTTATTAACCCTTTAAAAATAGAAATAATAGAAAATTCTATTCCAAGTGCAGCACACATGAAGTCATCAACATGATGTAAATGTTAAAAAATCACTTTTCCTGATTCTTCGATTTCTAAAAGATAAAATCATGGCAAAACAATAAGTTAAAAAATCACCCAAGCCCTAAATCAAGGTATGAGCTACTCAGATGAGGAGTATAAAACTGCTGATTTTGAAAAGCTTGACGTTAATGTTTCTGAGTATGAAACTCTCTCTCTCTGTCTGTGTGCAGTTGAGTTTGACTCCAGCGCAGCTGTTGTTGCAGCAGACGCAGGCGCAGCTCCTCGCCGCAGCCGTGCAGCAGTCAGCAGGTCAGCAGAGCAGCACCACTGGAGCCAATATCTCCGCCTCCGCGGCCACGCCCATCACGCTCTCCCAGCCCATTCAGATCGCGTCTGTAAGTGACTGACATCTCACTGGCCAATCAGATTACAGATTACTGACACTCCCACTAACACCACATCCATCTGAGAACAGCTGCTCATTCACAAACTATAAACTAAATAATAGAGAGAAGTTGTTTTTGTAACGCCTTCTTCTGTTAGTATTAGAGCTGTGCGGTTAATTGAAATTCGGTTTCGATTTCAGTTTCTGCGTCAAACGATCATGAAAATGCAGTAATCGAGATGAAACGATTATTCTGCCCCCTCACCAGTGCTGCGCTTTAACTCCTTCATAAAAGCCTAATTTCACATGCAGTCAGCTAAATCATGTAACCTGACTTTGATAAAACGGGACGTGCTTGATTTATTAATGTTTCTTTGGTGTTGTGTTTTTAGTAGCACGTAAGAAAACTTGTGCAAAATGAGGCGCTTGGTGATTATTCATGTAAACGCTTGTCAGTTCTGTCTTAAATGATCATAAACAGCTGAGGATGAAAATCCGTGTGTAACAGTAGATTGGATCCTGTGGTTAAAGCGGCAACACGTAATCTTCCTTCTGCCGTCTCTGTGCTTAATATTAATAAAACATAAAAATACAAAGACAGAAATCACTCACTGCCCTTAAATGAAGAATTTTTATAGTTTTAATAAACAAAGCATGTTTAACTATTAGAGTGAATTTTACATTCAAATAATTACATTCAGTTTCTGTAGTATGGTTAGACTACTTTAGACTTATTCAGTATTTCTTTAAAGCACTGTTTTTTATTTTATTTATTTATTTATTTTTTTTATCTTTTTTCTTGCTGTATTGCTTGTGTTTACAATATTGACCAAAATAATTGTGATTATGATTTTTGCCAAAATTGAGCAGCCCTAGTTAGTAAGTTATTCTATACTTTTCAAACATGTTTGGGGTTAAATAATTGTTTTTTCATCAAGGATGCATTAAATCAATCAAAAGTGACAGTTTTTAATGTTAGAATAGATTTCTATTTCAAATAAATGCTGTTCTTTTGAGCATTCTATTCATCTATGAATCCTGAAAAATAAAATCTGGTTTGCACAAGAATATTGAGCAGCACAACTGTTTTCAACATTGATAATAATCAGAAATGTTTCTTGAGCAGCAAATCAGCATATTAGAATGACTTCTGAAGGAATAAATTACAGTTTAACAGATATTCACATAGAAAACTGTTTAAAATGGTATTAAAATTTCACAGTTTTTACTGTATTTTTGATTAAATAATGCAGCCTTGATGAGCAGAAGAGACAGTTGTGTAACTAAAGTTATAGTGTTATGTTATAGTAAGACGTGTGTGTGTGTGTGTGTGTGTGTGTGTGTGTCTCTCTGTGTGTGTGTGTGTGTGTGTGTGTGTGTGTGTGTGTGTGTGTGTGTGTGTGTGTGTGTGTGTGTGTGTGTGTGTGTGTGTGTGTGTGTGTGTGTGTGTGTGTGTCTCTCTGTGTGTGTGTGTGTGTGTGTGTGTGTGTGTGTGTGTGTGTGTGTGTGTGTGTGTGTGTGTCTCTCTGTGTGTGTGTGTGTGTGTGTGTGTGTGTGTGTGTGTGTGTGTGTGTGTGTGTGTGTGTGTGTGTGTGTGTGTGTGTGTGTGTGTGTGTGTGTGTGTGCGTGTGTGTGTGTGTGTGTGTGTGTGTGTGTGTGTGTGTGTGTCTCTCTGTGTGTGTGTGTGTGTGTGTCTGTGTGTGTGTGTGTGTGTGTGTGTGTGTGTGTGTGTGTGTGTGTGTGTGTGTGTGTGTGTGTGCAGCAGCTGCAGCCGCAGGGATTGAACCTGCAGCAGTTCGTGTTGGTTCAGCCGGGTCACTCCATCGCTCCTCAGCTTCAGCCGCAGTTCATCATATCTCAGTCTCCTCAGGGTCAGACCGGTACGAGCGTCTCCTCCGTCTGCTGATGTAGCCGCTCCTCGTCTGTGTTTCTAACTCTGTGTGTGTCTCTCAGGTCTCCTGCAAGCTCAGAATCTCCTGACTCAACTACCTCAAAGCCAAGCCAACCTCCTGCCAGCGCAGACCAGCATCGCTCTCACCACACAGGTCACACTCACCTGCGACACACCTGATCCCACACCAGACGCTCTCATAGAGTTGTGTGTGCTGTTACGGCTCAGCTCTGATCTGCGTTTCTCAACAGCATCTGTGGTCGCCAGTGCCATCGTGACCAGTGGAGTTCAGAGGAACTCGAAACCACAGTTGCTTTTGGGAAACGCAGCCCTGGGTGGTTTAGTTCTTCACTAAAAGTTTTTATATCAAAAGACTCTAATGAAGACTGCCATAATGCAGAAAACTTAAATGGAATCACAGAATCCAGTTACAAAAATAGCATGTACTGTATAATGCAGAATGTCAGAATCCTGGTTGAATAAATCAAAAGTAGAGCTCTCTTCATCAGATCGTCTGTGAATATTAAACCATACAAACTCTGCTTTGTAAAACTTAAGGAATAATCACTTTTTTAGTTAATTTGATTGATGAGACATGCCTTTTGGAAAATGAAAATGAAATCCAGAAAAATTCTAAAAGAAAACACACAAGTAAAGAAAAAAAATCATAAAGATGGTATTTTTGGTGGTTTGGTTTTTGATTGCTGAAATCTAATTCAGCTGTGTTAAGGAGAGACACTGCAGGCAAAAATGCATCTGTCAGGTTTGAGATTTTGGGCTTTTTGGTTTTTCAGACTGGTAAAAACCAACACCCCAAAGACACTAAGTGTTTCTTTTATAGCACTTTATCTATTTCTAACTTTTTATTCCTGTCTATATCCTGAAGGTTTTTGCAGAGGGATTTGTTCATATATAATTAGCTTGATTTTATACAAGATTTTATTCCCCCCAAAATTGCAAAAAATACTGTTTTCTGCCTGTTCTAAGTATTTTCTGAATTATGAAGTGACAAAATAAGAAACCCCAAATCCCCTCTGAAAAAACATTTGACACTGTCGGAAAAAAATAAATTTAAACATGAATTTTGAAACTGACTTGATCCAGTGTTTAGATGTTTGTACTATAAATGTATGCAAATTAGTGCACATTTCATTATAATGCCTCATTTGAATATTTAAACCTTACATTTTAGAAAACGTGTGATATGACTATTAGTTAATTTTTTTTACCCTATTCACCTGCAGTGTCTTGCCTTAAAACAGAGTCCAGAAAAATTAAATCAGAATAAATTGAATTTGCAAAAAAATGTATTCTGTCTTTGGCTGTTGATGTTGTTGCAGGCGGCCACACCGACGCGGAAGATCGCCGCTATGCCGGCTCCAGCGGCAGCCGCTCCGAAGCGCATCGATGCTCCGTGTGTGGAGGAGGCCAGCGATCTGGAGGAGCTCGAGCAGTTCGCCAAGAACTTCAAGCAGAGACGCATCAAGCTGGGCTTCACTCAGGTGATTGAGACGATCGAGTGGAGAACGGTGTTCCTGCATAACCGCAGGCTGCAGTTTCAGCATTTCTAGGACCCTATAGTTTTTTTATTATTGTTTTATTTTTTTTATTTTTTTGAATAAAGCGCTTCATGTCTGTGCAGTAAACGGTAAAACAATTGCACCGCAAATACTGTGTTTATTAGTACGTTAATAAATGTAAGATCATTTGAATACAGATACCAGTTTAGAACATCCAGCAGGACAATGAAGTGTTTGCACAGCTAAATAAGCTAAATGGAGATTGCTGACAACGCCTCAAACTCAAGTTCACACAAAAAAGAAAGAAGGAAACACAAAAAATCTATAGTTTCCATGGATCCAGTGTTTGCAACTGTTTGATGTTTGAGTCTGGTCTCCTCTAGATGGCGCTGTCACGAAAAAATAGGGTCCTAGAAATGCAGTCTCTGGTCGTGTTCTGGTCATGTGTGATGCTAACGTGTGTGTGTGTGCGTGTGCGTGTGTGTGTGTGTGTGTGTGTCTGTGTGTGTGTGTGTGTGTGTGTGTGTGTGTGTGTGTGTGTGTGTGTGTGTGTGTGTGTGTGTGTGTGTGTGTGTGTGTGTGTGTGTGTGTGTGTGTGTCTGTGTGTGTGTGTGTGTGTGTGTCTGTGTGTGTGTGTCTCAGGGTGATGTGGGGCTGGCGATGGGGAAACTCTATGGAAACGACTTCAGTCAGACCACCATCTCCAGATTCGAGGCCTTGAACCTGAGCTTCAAGAACATGTGCAAACTCAAACCTCTGCTGGAGAAATGGCTCAATGACGCTGGTGAGAACAACCCTCATGTGACTATCTTCAGATGGACACCTTTAGCAAATGTCTCACCGCAGAACAGATCTCATAAATGGATACTATTATAGTTCACATGAAAATGTTTTTTTTTATATTTTCTCTTTTCATTTTTATTGTGAAGTTTTAACTAAAATAAGTTTGTTTTTGTAGAAAAATAATAAAAAAATTCTAGTTTTTGATTTAAAAAAAAATGTAGTTGCTAATAGTTATTTCAGTTTTAGTTATTTTAGTATGAAGTTTAACTAAATTAAAATAAGAAATGTTTTTTCATATTTAATCTGAGTTTAAATGATTAGTTCACTTCCAGAACAAAAATTTACAGATAATGTACTCACCTCCTTGTCATCCAAAATATTCATGTCTTTCTTTCTTCAGTTGTTAAGAAATTGTTTTTTGAGGAATCATTCCAGGAGTGTTCTCCATATAGTGGACTTCTTGAGTTTGAACTTCCAAAATGCAGTTTAAATGCAGCTTCAAAGGACTCTAAACGATCCCAGCCGAGGAAGAAGAGTCTTATCTAGAGGAACAATCGGTTATTTTCTAAAAAAAAAAAAAATGTACAATTGATATACTTCAGCTCAAATGCTGGTCTTGTCTCGGGGATGTGGATAGTCTTTGTACTCCAGTTCAAGACAGTTAGGGAATGTCAAAAAACATCTTCAGAATCGTCCTCCATTGCTGTTTTACCTTTTTTTTTTGTAAAGAGTGTGTGATCTTCTTTGCACGCTCACTTTGTAAACACTGGGTCGGTACTTCTGCAGCGATGGAGGATGATTTTGAAGTTGGAGGAAGAAAACAAGATGGGAGTTTTTTGACATACCCTAACTGTCTTGAACAGGAGTACACAGACTACAAAACTAGCATTTGAGGTTAGAAAGTATATAAATTGTCAATTTGTCTCGAAAATACCCGATTGTTTCACTAGATAAGACTCTTTATCCTCGGCTGGGATCGTTTAGAGCCCTTTGAAGCTGCATTTAAGCTGCATTTTGGAAGTTGGATGCCAAGGGGGTGAGCACACTATCTGTGAATGTTCGTTCTGGGAGTGAACTAATCCTTTAACATTTATTTTACTTTAAGTAATGCATTTTTTAAAATGGTTTGTATGTTTAAGTTCACTAAAATAGTTCAGCTTTATGCGTATGTAAATGTTTTCTACGCCGCATTAAACGGTTTAAATGCATCTAAATCAGCTTCTGTGCTGTATTTGATTGATAGCAGTCTAAAGTGTCCTGTTACTCTACATGAATTTATTGATCACATGTGAGAATGTGACACACATCTAATAAGATTAAAATACCATTATGAAGGTAAAAATGACTGGAAATCAATTTCATTTGGCAAATAAGAACACTCACTGCTCGTATGAAACACTTTAAGAGTCTGAAGCCAACACAGATATACTAGACAAAGAATTACTGTCAAGCCCCAGAAGTGTTTGATATGTTTGTCAGCGTCTGTCTGAGAGTTTTCATGTGTTTGCTCAGAGAACATGTCTGCTGACTGCGTGGTGTCGAGTCAAAGCGAAATGTCTCCGGGTCTCTGTGACAGTCTGAACCGGCGGCGTAAGAAGCGGACCAGCATCGAGACCACCATCCGTCTGGCCTTAGAGAAGAGCTTCCTGGAGGTGAGTGTGAACCCTGAGCGCTAGAGAGCAGCAGAGCTCAACTCTAGAGTCCTTTCTGTAAAACGTATGGCAACAGTTGCTAGGGTGTTGATGTTTTGGAGGCGGGGCTGTGTTTGTGATCTGCAGCAGAGTCAGAAACCGTCCTCAGAGGAGATCACACTGATCGCGGATCAGCTGAACATGGAGAAGGAGGTGGTGCGAGTCTGGTTCTGTAACCGCAGACAGAAGGAGAAGCGGATCAATCCTCCCAGCAGCGGCGGATCGCCCGCATCGGCCATCAAAACCATCTACAGCAGCGCCACGGTGCGGCACTCCGGATCCCCATCCGCTCCAGACCACAGCACTCACACTAACACTGCACAGCTCACTGCGATTCATAAATGCTTATCAAAGTTTAGCAAAAAAAAAAAAAAATTTTTTAATATTCTTAAGGCGAGACACTGCAGGCGAATAAGGGGAAAAAAATAGTTATGACTTTAATTACTCAGTTGATTGATTACATTGATAATTGTAAACATTTTTTGCATTACAAGTTTTTAAAAATAGTTTAAATATGCAAATGAGGCTTTATTTAATATGCGCTAATTTGCATACACCTCTAGCACAAAAATCTAAAAACTGTTCAAGTCGATTTCAAAATTCTTGTTTAATTTCTTTTACATATTAGTGTCAAATGTTTTTACAGAGGGAACTTTGAGTATCTCATTTTGTTAGAAAATACTTAACAGACAGAAAACAATGTATTTTTAAAAATTTTGGGGTAATTAAATGTTGTATAAAATCAAACAAATTATATATGATCAAATCCCTCTGTAAAAACCTTCAGGATATAGACAGGAATAATAATGTAAAGTGTGATGTGTGTAAGTGCTGCTGAAGTGGAGATTTATGGCTCAGTGTAGGAGAAAAAACTCATTTTGAGAAAACGGCCTTTAAAAATCTGTATTGTAATTGAAATCTATTGACACAAATAGATAAAGGGCTATAAAAGAAACACTTACCAGTGTCTTTGAGGTGTTTTCTTTCCACTAGTCTGAAAAAACACTTTATGAAACACCAACAAGCCCAGAATCTCAAACTTGACAGGTGCATGAAAACCCTGTTTTAGCCTCCAGTGTCTGCCCTTAAATAGTCTATTTTATACTTTACAGTGGAATAATACAATCGTAATGTTTTATTTAGTAATAGTGAATCATAATTAAAAATAGTAGTTATTTTGAATCAATATTGATATTTATACTACAAAAGAACAGCTAATAATTTTATTAATAAAAATAATCATCATAAATCGGTAATAATTATCTAGTCATTGATGTAACATTACAGTGAAATAAAAAATTGCTAATGATTATTTGTACTAAATAAAACTAATAAACAAAATAAGAAATATTATTATTGCATTGTTTAATAGTTTTATTTAGTAATTATGTCAATTATAATAAAATTTGTAGTAATATTTTTTATGATATTAGCATAATATGATGTGTAATATTTATAATTATAATAATAATATAGAAAAATTGTATTGTATTTTCCCCAAATCGTAGAGCCCAACTAGTGTGTTTGTGAATGCTAGCTCTGATCTGCAGTGTTTCTGTGTTGTCATTGATTATTGATTATTGATTATTGATTATTGATTACTAATGAGTGATGTTTGTGTTCAGGTGTCCAGCGGCACAAACACGTTGACGGTCAGTCCTGTGGTTTCTCTGAACAGCGGCACCATCACTAGCTTCACCTTCAGCGGTGCGTCTCTCCTGCAGCTTCACTGTCCTCCAGATGTCATGTGATTTAGTGATGAGTCACGTGACGCTCTCTCTCTCTCTCTCTCTCTGTGTGCCGTAGGCGGAGCTCTGGGTCAGGTGACGTCGAACGCGCCGTCCGTCATCTCCATGGCGCCCGCCCTGGCCACGCCCGCTCCCACCATGACCACGCCCTCTCTCAGCTCGTCCGCCACCGCCGCCAGACAGGAAGCGGCCGCCGCGCAGGCGGTTTCCACGGCGACGGTCACGCAGGGGGCGGGGCAGCTGCTGGTGACGAGCGCGGGGCTGGGCGGAGCTAATCTGAGCATCGCGGGTTTGAACCCAACCATCATAACGCCCTCGCAGCTGACGCACGGGTGAGTGAACGGGGGATTATGGGATACTGCTAAAAACATGGTGAAAATATATTCGTTTTCTGTCTGTTGACAGTATTTTTGGCATTAATTATGGAGTGATAAAAAAAGAGAAATCCAGAATCCCACCTGGAATAAACTTGAACACTAACAAAATCAAATGAGAATTATGAATCTGATTTTATCCAGTGATGAGGTTTATGTGCTGGAAATATTTGCAAATTTTTATTACATAAATGAATGGCAAGCCATGAGAGTTGGGAGTTTTTATATATATGTGTATATATATATATGTGTGTGTGTGTGTGTGTGTGTGTGTGTGTGTGTGTGTGTGTGTGTGTGTGTGTGTGTGTGTGTGTGTGTGTGTGTGTGTGTGTGTGTGTGAGACCCTGGACCACAAAACCAGTCATAAGCATCAATTTTTTACATTGACATCGTCTCAAATCTGGATAAATAAGCTTTATATTGATGTATGGTTAGGATCGTACAATATTTGGTCTAGAATCAACTATTTGAAAATCTAAAATCTAAATTATTTCAACTATTTGAAAAAAAAATCTAAATATTGAGAAAATTGCCTTTAAAGTTGTCCGAATGAAGTTCTTAGCAATGCATATTATATTACTAAACAAAAATAAAGTTTTTATACATTTACAGTAGCAAATTTTATGAAATATCTTAATGGAACATGACCTTTACTTAATATCCTAATGATTTTTGGCATTAAAAAATTTATCATTTTTACCCGTGCAATGTATTGTTGGCTACTTGCGACTGGTTTTGTGGTCCAGGGTCACATGTATATGTAATATGTATATATGTGTGCGTGCGTATATGTTTGTGTGTATATGGAGAAACAAGAACTCATCCATATCTTATTGCACTTTAAAGACTGAAATCTACAGACCCAAATAGATAGTTGTTGTTTTTTTCTCAGTTTACAGATTTATTTCTCTTTATATTCTGAAGATTTGTTCATATCTCATGAGCACTGATTTAGACAACATTGTACTGATAAAACATGCTGAAAATGGGTGTGTTTTCTGTCTGTTGACAGTATTTTCTGATTTATGGAGTGATAAATAGAGAAATCTAGAATCCTCTCTGGAAAAACCTTTCACATGACAATTATGAAGAACCTGATTTTATCCAGTGATCAGATTTGTTGATTTAAAGAGGTTTGTTCAAAAGGTTGAATAAAATCATTCAGTAAAAGGCATAAAGGTGTGTTTTTAAAAATGGAAAATGTCATTTTTTTCCCTTTGATTTTGGGGTAAATGTGAGGCTTTCCGTAGTTTTCTTCCATGTTAATCAGAGGTTTTGTGATCTGATTGGTTGTGTCTTTGCCGTACACAGATGATTGGCGTGTCTGATGTGATTGTGATTGTGTTTGTGTTTGTTCAGCGGGGCGCTGCTGAGTTTGGCTCCTGCTTTAGGAAACACCTTGAGTCCTGCTCTGATGAACAACAACACACTGGCCACCATCCAGGGTAAATACTACACCCTCCATCCTCGCCCGCTTTCACTAAACATCTCAAGCCTAAAAGTAGCTCATAAATCCACAATTTAGGAGAAAACCTTAAAAATAATGGATTCCTAAGTCACTAAAACCAAATCACAAACTATCCTTCTTGCTGAAAAAAGTAATACAAACTAGATAAAAAAATTCTTCAAGACAAACTTTGAAGTCGGCTAGACCAGAAAGTTTGAAAAAGTTTAACAAGTTTAAAATGATTTCCAAGTTTTAAAAGTTTTAAGTTTGAGGATTTTCAGTCTGAAAAAGTTTGAAGTTTAAAGCTTAGTTTTTAAAAGCTTAAAGTTTGATAGATAGCATGATTAGCACGTTACTAGTTACTATTCCAAATCTAAAATTTCCTTTGATAATATCCTTGTTTTCATTAACAAGTTGGGCAAGAAGCTGTTCTTGTGTCCAGTTTAGTTTTCTTCTCCATTTAAAAGGCTGTTTATAAGCATATCCGCTAATTATTTGAGAAGCGCTGACAATCAGCTGAACATATACTTGTTTAATTGGTGACCCTTAGCCTGTATTTCAACATCTTTATTTGAATGTGGCAACATAATATCACAATATTTCTATCAGCAAATCTCTGACAGAGACCCTTCCCCCATTTTTTTTTGTTTCCAGCCAAAATATCTAAAAATTCTTAAATCAAGAAGGATTTTGTAGACAAGTAAAAATGTTCTTGTTTTCAAAAAAAAAAAAAAAAAGGGAAAATTAAGTGAGTTTTTGCTTGGAACCAGCCAAATAATCTGCCAACGGGGTAAACTCCGAAAACAAGATTATTTTTCTAACCTCATTGGCAGATTATTTGACTTGTTCCGAGCAAAAACTCACTTAATTTTCACTTTTTTTGAAAACAAGAAAATAATTTTTACTTGTCTACAAAATCCTTCTTGATTTAGTAATTTTTAGATATTTTAGCTGGAAACAAGACGAACAATCTAAGTAAGAAAAGCATGTTTTGCAGTGTGACTCTCAGCTCAACACCTCTCTCTGTTAGTAAAAGTTAGTCTCAGCAGCTTTTTTACTGCTATTTAGGAAAACTCTTAGTGGTAAGATCAAATGTTTTGTGGATGCTGGCCCTGATCTGATGAACATGAAGATAATGAGAGATTGTAAATGTGATTGTGCTCTAGAAATATAATTTTAATTTTTGTCCATCAGCTCTGGCGTCGAGTGGAGCTTTTCCCCTGACCTCCTTCGACGGAAACACCGGCCTGCTATTCGCCAACACCAGCGCTGGAAACCCCGCCCAAAGTCTGGTGACCACGCCCTTCTTCCTCAACCCGTCCAGCCTCTCTCTGCTGCCGGCCAATCTGCTGTCGGCGGGCGGGGCCGGAGGCGGAGCTCTCAACCTGCAGCTGACCGGCGACCTGCAGCAGAGTCCCGTCGCCATGACGACCAAGGGCGTGGGCGTGGCCTCGAAGGCGCAGTGAGCGCGTGCGGCTCCTCCCCCTCCCGTGCTATTACCAAAAACACTTCTTCCTGCGGAGAGGACACGCCCAGGACGCAACTTTGTTTTTCGATCTTAGTTTGCTGAACTAACGTCTAAATTAACCAAAAACGTGACTCTTTCCGATTCTCCACGAGAGATTATTTACGTAACAAGAGTTTATACGGACTTTCTACGAGGCGTTCTGTTGTTTTTATTTGCCGATCGTAGACGATTTCAGATTTCTAACCAAAAGCATTTCAGATGTTTTCTGTTGGGTCGGGTGGAGGTTCCGTCGATGACTTTCTAAACTAGTTCTCTAACTCGACATCACTTTATCAATACGGTTAGAAGGCTTTAATCTAGTGCTAACGGGAGAGATGCAAACGAACTTTGATTCTGAATCGAGTTCAACTGAATCTATTAAATGTGTGAGTGACTCACCTGTACCTGTCTGTCAAATCAAACCTTTCTGTCCCGTGTTTCTAGCTCGTCTTCTAGAGATGGAGAAAGCGCCGCAGGATTGGTCTTCTCTCGGACTGTTACTGCCAACAGAATCACACGAGAAGCTGCAACCAAAGCCGGTCTCCGTTCGGACGGACGGAGGCGTGTAGCGAGCGCAGGGGTCAGGGGTCAGGGGTCAGAGGTCAGGGGTCCCTCCAGCACTGATGCTAAAGCTGCTTCCCGTGGATCTTCATCTGAAGACTCTCATACTACTGTGTACAGATGCGCTTGTGCTTCACTCGTGTTCTTTTGCCAAAGCAAATGTCTTTTTAACTTCTGCTTTCATGCGTTTAACACTGACATCCTTGTTTTAATCTGACAGTCTGTTCTACAAACATATATGAAACTATCAGCAAATGTCAGCTTCTTTCTAAATCATGAATCCGTTGACGTGAAGCGGCGGCGTTGATCTGTTATTGCCGCTCCGTCGTTTCCGTTTCTGTCTGGTTTATTATTTAGCGTTCATCAGCGCTTCGGTTTCATCTTTATCACTTTTATTATTTTCTCCAGGAATGAAAACCAAAGATTCATCAGCGTCTGTCTTTGTTTCCTCTCATCTTTAGTCAAAATGCAAACACTATATACCAGGATTATATAGAAATATATGAAAAAACATAGTTTTATTTTGTGGCTCCCAAAGCAAAAATCCTTTTAAGGATGAAAACCAAAGATTTTTCACCTTCTCTTTGCCTTTCCCTTGATTTTTTTATTTTGATTTTTTTGTTAATGTGTAATTAATTTGAAATGATGAATTCATTCTAGTCTTTATGATCCAGAGATCATCTTGTGTCGATCTCAAGAGGCGTTTCTGATTCAGACTGTGTGTGTTGAATGAGTTTCTCTACAGAATGTGTTTGATACAGAAGGGCTGTTCTCACACACACACACACACACACACACACACTAGAGACACACACACACACACACACACACACACACACACATATATATAGAGAGAGACACACACACACACACACATATATATAGAGAGAGAGACACACACACACACACT
Source organism: Garra rufa (assembly GCF_049309525.1). Lineage (NCBI taxonomy): Eukaryota > Metazoa > Chordata > Actinopteri > Cypriniformes > Cyprinidae > Garra > Garra rufa. Next base: position 55,740,029 of record NC_133366.1, read on the forward strand.
GTTGTCTCTGTTGTTCCTCTGCAGGTTTTCGTTATTTAATCCAGTGGTTCTCAACTCTGCATGTTTTGTATGTTTCTGAATCTGACACTCAGTTCAGTTCACGGATCTTTCTCCTGATGTGTTCAATGAGGGAGACATACATAATGTGCAGAGCACACCTGAGGACCGGCGTTGAGAAGCACTGGATTAATGGACGCTTCAGTTGTGGCCGTTTGCCGTAGATGAAGTGTTCTGGATTTGTGCGTTTGTCTGTATTTTCCTCAGATGACGAGTTTGTCATGTTGCTGTAGTTGTAGATTTCATTAAATGTTTTTCTCAGACTGTGCATCTGAATGATCTCCGTCTTATTTTGATTAACAGTCGAAACAGGGTTCTTGATCAGGTTTGATTATTTACTAAAAAAAATCTAGGAAAAATCATTTTAATAAGGCGATACAAAGTGACACAAAAAGTAACAACAACAAATGAAAAAAGTGAAATTCTCAGTTTAAAAAGTAAATGCAATATTACACTACTAATATAAAATAACGAAAAAGACTCTTAAGAGATATTAAACATCAATCAATAAACCTGCTGCTCATGTTAGACCACAACATCACAAGAAAAGATTTTTAACACAAAACAGATCATACAGAATATTACAGGAAACTCATTTATCAATATCATTTCATTTAACAACCATTGATTTATTTCTACACTACAAAAGGCTTGTCTTAGTATTTTAGTTTTGTTTTTAGTCAAAATATCAAAAAAAAATTCTTAAATTGAGATGCATTTACTAAAGCAAAATGATGTTAGATATTTCGTCTTGTTTCCAGGAGGGAAAAACTAAATTTTTCTTAAAACAAGTGAAATGATCTTCCAGTGGGGTATGTCATACTCTTGTTCTAAAAATATTTTACTATCCCCACTGGCAGATCATTTTACTTGTTTTAAGCAAAATTTACTTACTTTATTTTTTTCCCCCCTCTTACGTCATTTTGCTTATATAGTAAATGCATCTCAATTTAAGATTTTTTTTTTAATATTTTGACTAGAAACGATAAAAATACTAAGTACACTGCAAAAAAATGTGAGTTAAGTGAGTTTTTGCTTCGAACAAGCGAAATAATCTGCCAATGGGGTAAGCAAAAAAAATCTTGTTTCAAACAGAAAACAAGATTATTTTGCTTGTTTCAAGCAAAAAATACACTTAATTTTAACTTTTTTCTGAAAACAAGAATAATTTTTACTCATCTAGAAAATCCTTCTTGATTTAAGACTTTTTAGATATTTTGGCTGGAAACGACAAAATCTAAGCTAGAAAAGCATTTTTGCACTGTACAGCATTACCTTTAAATACTAAAAAAGTTCAGACTGCAATAACTAATGTTAACAACTTTTGATTGTAACACAAATTGGTAAATGTTGCAATTAATAGTAACAAAATAATTTTTCATCGTTAGTTAAAAAATGAAAGCTTACTGTAAAATGTTACAGAATGACAAAGGCCTGACTGCATTGAATTATTAGTTTCATCTCATAATGTGTGGCTGATATTTCTTCTGTTGACTCTGCTGTACATGTGTGATGAGTTTGAGCTCATTATGAAAGTCTATAATTCAGCAAGTTGAGAAGCGCTGAGCAGAGCGACTGTAAAAACACTGAATAACGGCTGAAGTCCTGAAATCAAAAGCAGGAGTGAACAAGGAGTAAAGTGAGGACTGATCTGGACTGTGATCCTGACGCTGTGGAGAAGAGAATCAGCGCGGCGGAGGATGAATCTGCTGCATGTTCAGAGAATCATACGTGTCTTTAGTCACCGAGCTCAAACCCTGAAACACAAACACATTCAGAACACGTCAGAACTACTCCAGACAGGGTTATGTTCAACTGTGATGTGAAATGAGTCTGACCTGATAAACCTGATCCGGACGGCGGCGCTGCGGGGAAATCACATCACATTCAGTCTTTTAAACAATCATTCAGATCAACACCAGACTAGAAAAGTGAATCAGTCACTTACGCCTGGCTTGGTCTCGATCTCGCGGTACGTGTCATCAGTCTTTTTCTGAAGAGGCTGAAATAAACCATCATCATCATCACAGATTTTCAATCACAGAAAACATTTTCAATCAATATAAACTTGTTGCCCAGTGTTTTTATATTCTATTTGTGACCCTGGACCACTAAACCAGCCATAAGGGTCAATTTTTTGAAATTGAGATTTATCCATTATCTGAAAGCTGAAAAAATAAGATTTCCATTGATGTGTGGTTTGTTAGGATATAGGACAATATTTGGCTGAGATACAATTATTTGAAAATCTAGAATCTGAGGGAGCAAAAAAATCAAAATATTAAGAAAATCACCTTTAAAGTTGTCCAAATGAAGTTCTTAGCAATGCATATTACTAATCAGGAATTATTTTTTGATATATTTTTTGTAAGAAATTTACCAAATATCTTTATGGAACATGATCTTAATATCCTAATGATTTTGGCATAAAAGAAAAATCTATAATTTTGACACATGATGTATTTCTGGCTACTGGTACGAATATACCCGTGTCAGTTTTAAAACCTCTCTGGTTCCAACTATTTTTTTTATTATTATTTGACCCTGTCATAATTTTTATGATATGTTAAGAAATATGTATTTAGGTTAACAATATTGAACTTTTCTCTGGTCCAACATAATTCTTCTGCTGTAAAAGTATTCAAAGAATATTTGATAAAATGTGATCCATTTTCTCCCTGTTCTGCAGTGTGTTTGTCAGATACAGTTATTCACTCATTTAGACCAAATCTAAACACTTTGGCCCGGTTTCGCAGACAAGGCTTAAGCCTAGTCCTAGACTAAAATGTAAGTCTGAGTTGTTTCAACTGAAATAAAATTGCACTGATTGATTTTAAAATATATCAGTGCCTTTATTTTGTCTCAAGATGCACACCAGTAATGTTTTTTTATTAGCATGTTTATAAAAATTACTTAAATGTCCTAATTGAACTATGGTCTAATCCTGGCTTAGTCTAAGCCCTGTCTGGGAAACCGGGCCTTAGAGTCTGTGTGTGTTCATTAAACTCAGCGTTCATATGGTTTCATTTAGAAACGTTTCAGATGTTGTCAAACGGGGCTGGAGGACATCAAACTCTCTTAAAAATAAAGGTTTTCACAAATGCACTGCAAAAATGCTTTTCTTAGATCTTTTGTCTTGTTTCCTGTCAAAATACCTAAAAATTCTTGGGTAAGGGTAAAAATGGGGTAAGAAAAAAAAATCTTATTTCAAACAGAAAAGATACATTTTCTTACCCCATTGGCAGATTATTTAGCTTGTTTCAAGCAAAAACACACTTAATTTTGACTTTTTTTTTTTCTGAAAACAAGACGATTTTTACTAGTCTAGAAAATCCTTCTTGGTTTCAGAATTTTTAGATATTTTGGCTGGAAACAAGACAAACAATCTAAGAAAATAATTTTTTGCAGTGAGGTTTCAGTCAACGTTTTTTCCCTTTCTTTTTTCAGTTTTTTTTTATTTTGATTTCATTTAAATCATTTATTTAAATTCTTAAGCTTCACTGCAAAAAAAAAAAAAAAGGATTTTCTTAGAAATGTTTGTCTTGTTTCCAGCAGAAATATCAAATAATTCTTAAATCATGAAGGATTTTGTAGATGAGTAAAAACTATTTTCTCATTTTCAGAAAAAAACAAGTCAAAATGAAGTTTTTGCTTGAAACAAGCAAAATAATCTGCCAACGGGGTAAGAAAATAAAAATCTAATTTCAATCAGAAAACAGGATAATTTTTCTAACCCCATTGGCAGATTATTTAATAGTTTCAAGCAAAAATGGACAATCTTTCTTTCTTTAAGAATTTGTAGACATTTTAGCTGGAAACGAGTCAAACAATCTGAGAAAGGCATTTTTTGGAATGAGGTTTCAGTCAACAGTTCTTGAATGATCTTTTCTGTAGTGTGAAGAAGATTTTAACGATTTAAAGAACCTTCTGGTCCTGTGGAGAGCTTCTATCACACTTAAAAATAAAGCTTCTTTATTGGCATTAATGCTTTCATGAAGATCCTTCACCATCTCATTCTGCAAAAGGTTCTGTATAACGGAAAAAAGGTTCTTTAGATTACTGAAATGTTCTTCACAACACAAAACCAATAGTTGTTTGAGGGACAGTTGACTGACAGTGTAAAATGAAGGCCCTCATTGAGTTGTGTTGATGTTTGTGAGTGAGCTTGAGTTTGTGTTTGTTCAGTCTGATCTGATGATGGGTTGGCGTCTCAGGGGTTGAAGGCGCCGCAGGTGTTTCTGTGGTCTTCTCAGCGCTGCTAATAAACTTCCTTCCTGTGATGAAGGGCTCTTACCGTGTAAGTGCTGTCGTCTCCTCGCCTGCGGCCCTGTCAAACACACACACAGAGAGATGATTGGCTGCTGCTGTCAGTCATGTGACGTGTGTCATGCGTGTCATGTGATTCCTCACTCACCCCTCGGGTTCCTCCTTCTTCAGCGGAGCGCTGCTGCAGGACGTCGTACGCCGACTGGCCGCTCTTGTTAATGGGCTGAAAACACCCATTCAACCAGTTAACATCTCTAATGTGATGATCATTGGTTCATAATATCACCATCACCTCTGATCGGATTCTCACCTGATATATAGAATCCTTATCCCCTTTGCCCTTCTTCTTGACACACTGAAGGAAGAAACTTGATTAATGAACAGGTTTTTGACACTAATCATGGGTTTGATTGGTGATGAACACATATTGAAGCTCATAGTAACTCAATCTGGATTACATCATCACAGTCCAACCATTTGTTATTTTTTACATTTTAAAACGCTTGGAATCAGATTAGTTACTTTTTTTATTGATGACATATTATTCATATATATATATATATATATACTGCTCAAAAAAATAAAGGGAACACTTAACCAACACAATGTGCACAATAGTGTTCCCTTTATTTTTTTGAGCAGTATATATATATATACACACACACACACACACACACACACACACACACACACACACACACACACACACACTCACACACACACACACACACACACACACACACACACACACACACACACACACACACACACACACTCACAAACCTAATTGTCATCTGATCCTCTTTTACATAATACTTAAGATTTAAAATAAATATTTTAATAATTATCACATTTGCACGTTCATCGGTTCTCTGACATTGGTTATGATCAGATGACATGCAGGTAAACTAATGAGATATTTCTTTTTTCACTTTTTTTAAATTTAATTTAAATGATTTATGTTCATTTTTAATTTTTATGATTGAATTAGTTAGTAGCTTCACTGCAAAAAAAAAAAGATTTTCTAAGATTTTTTAGTCTTGTTTCCAGCCAAAATATCTAAAAATTCTTAAATCAAGAAGGATTTTGTAGACAAGTAAAAATTGTTTTGTTTTCAGTAAAAACAAGTCAAAATGAAGTGTTTTTGCTTGAACAAGCTAAATAATCTGCCAATGCGGTACGAAAAAAAATCTAGAACATTTTTCTTACTAATCGAAGTAAGAAAAGCATTTTTTGCAGTGATTTTCAATCAAACACCAGTGTGCTAAACATCTTACTATGGAATGATAATAACAACATATGGAATATCTTTTCTTACTCTTTCTATTTTTATGTCAGTATGATACATTTTTTATTCTATTTAAACCAATGTGATGAATGAGTTAGGTCCAAAGTAATCTAAAAATAATTTAAAAGTAGTCTGATTATATGATCTAAAATGTGTAATGTAATGGATTACATTATTAACTATGCACGATTGTGTGTGTGTGTGTGTGTGTGTGTGTGTGTGTGTGTGTGTGTGTGTGTTCTGGACTCTCACTCGCTCATATACGAAGAAGGCAGTGATGATGACTCCGTACAGCAGCAGAATCCCGTCCAGTATGTAACAGTACTCAGGGTTGTATGGCGACATCGCTGATGAAAACCACAAGAACAGCAGATTATTGATGAGTTAATCACACACACACACACACACACACACACACACACACACACACACACACACACACACACACACACACACGACTATATGAGTAAGGGCATTGCATAGACTGATTCTATTGCATAGATGTCCTGAACTGAATTTAGTTTGCATTATTGACACATTGTTTTACTGTTTATCACTGTAAAGGTGCTCTGACTCAATAACTATTATAGAAATAAAGCTGATTTGACTTCCAACCACTACACTGAAAAAAAAAAGGTTATCTTACTTAATGTTTTTGTCTTGTTTCTAGTTAAAATAGCTAAACAATTCTCAAATTAAGGGCAAACACTGTGGGCAAAACAGTTTTTTCATGCACCTGTCAAGTTTTGGGCTTTTTGGTGTTTCCTAAAGTGTTTTTTCAGACTAGTGGAAAGAAAACACCCCAAAGACACTGGTAAGTCTTTCTTTTATAGCACTTTATCTGTTTGTGTCAATAGATTTCAATTACAATACAGATTTTTAAAGGCCAAGAGTGTTTTCTCCTACACTGAGCCATAAATCTCCACTTCAGCAGCACTTACACACACCACACTGAGCATTTGTATTCCTGTCTATATCCTGAAGGCTTTTACAGAGGGATTTGTTCAGATAGAATTTGCTTGATTTTGTACATTTTATTCCCCCCAAAATTGGAAAAAAAATATTTTTGTCTGTTGTTTTCTGAATTATGGAGTAACAACATAAGATACCCATAATCCCCTCTGTAAAACATTAGCCTCTAATATGTCAAAAAAATTATGCAGTGTACCTCTGAACTCATCATCACACTAACACTAACACTAACTGGGTTGAAAGTATTTTAAAACATAATTGAGGATATTTAGTCCAAAACAAGTATAGTTAAAGCAGTACACGCACACACACACACGCATGCGCTGTGATATTCAGAGTTTGTGGTGTGCGTCTCGAGTGTTTCTAGTTCAGCGGTTTGTTTCAGCTGCTCTAACTGACTAACTGTGTGTGTGTGTGTGTGTGTGTGTGTGTGTGTGTGTGTGTGTGTGTGTGTGTGTGTGTGTGTGTGTGTGTGTGTGTGTGTGTGTGTGTGTGTGAGAGAGAGAGAGAGATAAAGAGGGAGGAACACATTTACACACACACATAATAAACTGGTGTGAAGTGTAAATGTTGAGCAGAAGCTGTGTGTGAAACTCCACCAGAAATGTGCTGCACGTCTGATTCACACAGAATATTAAACCATATGAATGTATGAAATCACACACACAGCAGCTTCCCTGAAAACAAATTCTTACTTAGATTTTTTGTCTTGTTTCCAGCCAAAATATCTAAAAATTCTTAAATCAAGAAGGATTTCTAGACGAGTAAAAATTGTCTTGTTTTAAAAAAAAAAAACAAGTCAAAATGAAGTGAGTTTTCGCTTAGAACAAGCTAAATAATCTGCCAATGGGGTAAGAAATAAAATATTATTTCAAACAGAAAACAAGATTGTTTTTTTTTACCCCATTGGCAGATTATTTTGTTTGTTTCAAACAAAAACTGCCCTTAATTTTGATTTTTTTTTTTTTTTTTTTCTGAAAACAAGACAATCATTTTTACACATCTAGATAATCATTCTTGATTTAAGAATTTTTAAATATTTTGGCTGGAAACAAGACAAAAAATCGAAGTAAGAAAAGCAGTTTTTGCAGTGTGTTAAACCACTCAAACTAATGGAACTGTCAAACACATGACCTTTGACCTATGAGACCCCTGAACAACACACAGATGGCTCCTACTAATGAGTAAAAAAACTGTATGAAATAGAATTTTTGATTATCAATGCTAAATCTATATTTTAGTACAAAATATTAAACTTCAAATAATTATCAGGTAGCAATCACAATTGTTCTTTTAAGGCGAGAGACTGCAGGTGAAGAGTCAAAAAATAACTAATAGTTATCACCTTACTCAGTTGATTGATTACATTGATCATTGCAAACATTTTTTGTATTACAAGTTTTCTAAAATGTTAGGTTTAAATATGCAAATGAAGCATTATTCAATGAAATATGCGCTAATTTGCATACATTTCTACAAAAATCTAAATACTGGATGAAGTCTGTTTCAAAATTCTTGTTTAATTTTTTTGACACATTAGAGTCAAATGTTTTTACAGAGGGAATCTCATATTGTCACTCCATAATTCAGAAAAAAACAGAACAGATGAGAAAACATATTTTTTAACCATTTTGGGGGAATAAAATGTATAAAATCAAGCAAATTCTATCTGAACAAAAAACCTTCAGGATATAGACAGGAACACAAATGCTCAGTGTGGTGTGTGTAAGAGCTGCTGAAGTGGAGATTTATGGCTCAGAGTAGGAGAAAAAAATCTTGGCCTTTACAAATCTGTATTGTGTTTGAAATCTATTGACACAAATAGATAAAGTGCTAGAAAAGAAACACTTTACAGTGTCTTTTGGGTGTTTTCTTTCCACTAGTCTGAAAAAAACTAACTTGACAGGTGCCTGCAGTGTCTGCCCTTAAACTAATATCATAACTTCATTTCATATAATTTTTAATAAATATCATATAATACATTAATACTATTTGAGTTACTGCAGTCAATCTACCGCAAAAATACAGAATATTTCAGTATTTTCAGTTGATCATTTAACAATCCCCCTCACACACCTCTAAGTAATTCATAGATGAATAGGAAAAAATGAGCAAAAAAATCTCCAGCTGCTTGATGAAGGTCATTAAATCATGTTGAAAAAGATTTGAAAATGTATAAAACATTAAATGAGAACATCAGCTCCTAAAGCACAATCTTAAATCATGAAACATGCTGAAGTCTGACTATAAAAGCAAAGAAACATCTGATCTATTTTGGCTTGTCTACTTGTTAGAATCTTGGGGAAAAAAACAGCTTTCAAAAGGTTTTTCACATTTTGTTTCACCGTTTGAGCTTTTTCATTCTTAAATTGAAGAGCATTCTAACAATCAATTATCTGAAGTATTTTTGTGAATTGTAATTGTTCAGTGGATGTTAAAGGTTCTTGATGGAAGCGCTGCTGATGGAGGATGAGCGTATAGATCAGATGCTGATGTTCAGAGCGGGTCTGAATGTGGGCTGATCTGAGCTTCCTCTTCCACACCACAGACGCTCACTGCTGCGGTTAACATCACCTGTAGAAGACGGACGCCTCAAACGGGTCATCGGCCTTCAAACGGGTCAAACGCTAACCTCACGCCTGACTTCAGATCTGCTGCTGCTCCTTGATCATCACAAGACCTCCACTTTACTCTGCTTCACCGGTCCGGCTTCATGTCAGCACATTTCAACTGACTAAACGCTTCAATATTCCATGTTGAAGTGCTTGTTTTACTTGCGCCGTGGTTCGGGGTTTGGTGATCAGTCGTTCTAATCGAATAGGTTTGTCAGGTTATTTATCAGATCACAAGACTGCAGCTGTAAGCAACAGTAACAGCTAAAAATACAATTCAAAGAATCCATGAGGAAATAGAGAAGCTGTAAAAATAAGGTAAAAATAGCAGATTCAGAGGTTGAGAGATGCATCTGTTGAAGTCAATATGGCTTTTGATTTCACATGGAGACGCTTCATCACGATATTATCACTTATGTAATGTATTAGATAAAAAAAAATATGCTAAATTTAGATTTTAGTTCTCACGGAAAAGCAGCTGCGGTTGCCAGAATTTTACTGTAAAAATCATGTTAGAAACATTTTAGCAACTCAAATTTACAGTAAATAGGAATGAATTTCATTAACGGATTTAATGTTAATACATCAACCTATTGAAGAACTAATATCAGTTTTGAAGCTTTATAAAACCCTGACAGCTTTTGCACAAACTGAAGAGGAAAATATTGATAGACAGTGCACATTAAACACCAGCATAAAAACACGATAATACAATGAAACATTCAACAACATCTAACCCTAATGTAACAAAACCCAATGAGAAAAACGGTTATTTCAATAAAAAAAACATCAAATATAAAGAGTCACGCAAGGAATTCTGGAAATGTAGATTAACAACTTTAAAACATTTGAACAAACTTGCAATTTTTCCCTTAACAGAGTGCTGTCTTATGATGAAGAGTAAGTTTTCTTCAGTGAGAATTGATCAACTACTATTTCGATAACTAGCATCACATTTTATTAAATGTGATAAATCTTGAAAACAGTGTTTGTTGTTTAATTGAGCATTCTAAAATCATTGTAAATGTGTATTATGTTCTTAAAATGCTATTACAATTACATTTTAATTTACAATTAGGTCTGTCGGTCAGTGAATGTTTAATCAAATGAACAAACGGCACGATATGCTGATTAATCTAATGAATTGCAATTAATTGCATGTAAATGTGCAAATCAATGCCCCAAATAAACAAGCCAAAGACATTGGCGTCAGTGTTTGTAAGCGTTTTAATTCTAGTTGTCCAGGTCAGTGTTTGAGAGCTGATTCAGGGCTGGTTTTTCAGCGTTTGCGTCTCATCTCTGTGTTTGAGGGCCATGTGTTTCAGTGTTTCGCTGCGCTGGACGGATGTTTGCGATCTGCTGTTTTTTTTTTTCTTGTTTTCTGTGCATTTCTAGATAAAGACTGATTCTGTTTACATTGAGAAAATGATTCAGGATGATTCAACAGAAATGCCGCTGCTCAGGTGACTTTTCTAATACTTGAGTTCAATTTGAAGTTGCTCTTTTTAACCTGTACTCAAGTATGTTTTTAATACTTGGTCTTCTAATAGAGAACACGGCAAAAAAGTGCTTTTCTTACTTAGGTTTCCAGCCAAAATATCGAAAAATTCTTCAGTAAAGAAGGAGTAAATTCTTAAATTTTTTAGAGGAGTAAATAAATGTTTCTTGTTTTCTGAAAAAAAAAGTCCAAATGAAGTGCGTTTTTACTTGAAACAAGCAAAATAATCTGCCAGTGGGGTAGCAATAAAACCTTATTTCGAACAGAAAACAAGATTATTTTTCTGACCACACTGGCAGATTATTTAGCTCGTTTCAAGCAAAAACACACTTCATTTGGACTTAAAACAAGACAATTTTTACTCGTCTAGAACATCCTTTTTGATTCAAGAATGTTTAGATATTTTGGCTGGAAACAAGACAAAAAATCTAAGTAAGAAACGCATTTTTTGCAGTGTTAATGTTCTACTCAGTATCCATACTTTGACTCGTGTATATTTAAGTATTGGGTAACACTTTACAATAAGGTTCATTAGATAAACATTAGTTAATGTATTAACTAACATGAACTAACCATGAGCAATACATTTGTTACTGTATTTACTAATCTTTATTAACGTTAGTTAACGCAAATACAATTGTTCATTGTTTGTTCATGTTAGTTCACACTGCGTTAACTAATGTTAACAAGATTTTAATAATGGATTAGTAAATGTTGAAATTAACATTAACAAAGGTTAATAAATGCTGTATAAGTGCAGTTCATTATTAGTTCATGTTAACTAATGTGGTTAACTAATGTTAACTAAGGAACCTTATTGTAAAGTGTTACCAAGTATGGTATAGGCCGACGTGAGAAACACAGATACACAGTAACACACTGAAGGTTCACATGATTTAACACCCACCACGACAAACTAAATATTTTCTTTTGTTTGAAATGAGTTTCTGTAACTCTGTCGTGAGACTCGACTAAAACAGGTTTGTTCTTTAGTTACATTACTGCAATAAAATGTAAATACACACATTAAATATTATGTTGGATTAAGATTAAAAGAATATGAGCGGATGGGTAACAGGTTTAGTGTGAATAAAGCAATTGTTCAGTTGTTCAATGATGGTTTGAACTTATTTAATAATATAATCAAACCAGTCGACAGCGACTCCAACACTACAATATCTGCAAAAACTAGAAAACGGAATGCCATTATTTATTCATAGATATGTCTGCAAAAATGCTTTTCTAGCTTAGATTTTTTTGTCGTTTCCAGACAAAATATCTAAAAACTCTTAAATCAAGAAGGATTTTCTAGACGAGTAAAAATCATTTTCTTGTTTTCAGAAAAAACAAGTCAAAATGAAGTGAGTTTTTGCTTAGAACAAGCTAAATAATCTGCCAATGGGGTAAGCAAAAAAAAAAAAAAATCCTATTTCAAACAGAAAACAGAAAATGCTTCTAGATTTAAGAATTTTTGGCTGGAAACAAAACAAAAAATCTAAACTAGAAAAGCTTTTTTTGCAGTGTAAATTCTAATAATATATATATTAAATTGATCAAAAGTGACAGACATTTCGAATGTTACAAAAGATTTCAATTCCAAATAAATGCTGTTCTTTTGAACCTTTGATTCATCTGAAAATCCTGAAAAATAAAATGCGTCACCGTTTCCACAAAAATATTGTGCAGCACAACTGTTTTCAACACTGATAATGATTGGAAACGCTTCTCAAATCAGGATATTAGAAGGATTTCTGAGGATCATGTGACACTGAAGACTGGAGTAATGATGATAAATTCAGCTTTGATCACAGAAACACATCACGTTTTAACAGCGGTTTTACAATGTATTATTTCACACTATTGCCGTTTTTACTCAAAAACATTACAAATCTTTCAGAACTCAATTTTTCTACGCATGAATAAATGCTTCATGTGATGTTGCTGTAAATGCGTTGCACTAGTTCTGTCAGACGAGGAGTTGTACGCTAATAAAGCATCTGTCAGGTGTGACATATTTGAGTTTGCAGAATAAAAACCCTCCAGCGGCACATTTCAGTGTTTCATGTGCAAGTGATTGAATTTTACAGCGTGTTCCTTGAAATGGTGTTTTTCGAGCTGTATTTTCCATCGTCTCGTCATTTCATTCAGTGATCTATTAAAGAGGGACTCTGACTGTAAATGAAGCTCATTTCGCCCACTGAACCAACACTTTCCACAACATCAGCAACATCTGATCAAAAACAACCTTCGGCTCAGAACCAGGCTTGAAAAACAGACATCAAATTAAGCGGAATACAGCAGAACTGGAGATTCTCCGAGACGCTCGCGAGTCAAACTAAACAAACTGAACATTAACACAGAAATGACGATTTCTGATGATCTGTAATATCTAAATCTAATGTCGATTATTCTAATCATACATGTTTGAGTTTAAAATGATTCTCCAACACTACAAATAAAAATCTAAGACATGTGCATGTGCTGGTGTTCTGAAAGCATCAGATAGAGTTTAGAATTAAATTCAGCAGCTATTTATAGAATAAATCACCAAACACTGCATCTCTGTGTGTGTGTTTGATCTGTGTTTGTGGAAAATGATGAATGGCTGAGGAAGTGAATGTCAGTATCATGACACGACTGGAGTGTGTTGGTGACAAACGCTGCTGATCACGAGTGTCAGTGGAAACTAGACTCCAGAGACACTCCATCACTGATCTGAACTGAGATCAGCACAATCCTCCAGTGTTTCCACTCAAACTCACTGCTTTACTGGAGATTCACACAAACTCAACCAACAACTCCACTCAGAAAACACACACACCTCCAGTTTCAGCTCTGAACAAACGTCAACATTTAACACTTGTTCAAACATTAGATAGGTTCAAGTGCATCTGAAAGTGTCTGTAAAGCCGCTCTATAAAACAGAAGCCTTTTAGGTTTTATTTTACATTCGATGTTTAAACTCATGATGTTTGGAGAAGCAGAAGTTCATTCTGACGTTTCAGCATTAATAATAAATGATAAACGCTCAAATCAGCTAAATCTGATCACAGTGAAACCTTTCATTTATTTTACGCTCATTGACATTGTTGGAAAGTTCATATAATTGTCAAATCATTTCTGACCCTGGACCACAAAAAATTATTGCTTTTTTTATGCCAAAAATCATTCGGATATTAATTAAAGATCACGTTCCATTAAGATATTTTGAAAATTTCCTAGCAAAATGTAATTTTTGCTTGGTAATATGCATTGCTAAGAACTTCATTTGGACAACTTTAAAGGTGATTTTCTCAATATTTTGACTTTTTTGCTCCCTCAGATTCTAGATTTTCAAATAGTTGTATCTCAGCCTATCCTAACAAACCATACATCAATGGAAAGCTTTTTTTATTATATAAAACAGTTAAAAATATTAAAAATATGTAGCCTTCTGACTGGTTTTGTGGTCCATGGTTACATTTTTATTTGTACAGTGTTTTCACGATCCGTGTTTTAAAGCAGCTTTAGATTCAATCCAGTCTTTATCATCTTTGTAATATCATCAGTGGTTACGAGACGCATTAAATCAAACAAAACAAAAAAATAAGCTGGTAAGTAAATCTTTGGAGAGATTTTCACTCGTGGTCTGGATTAAATGTTTGTTAGATTGCAGAAATACTTGCTTGTTCTCTAAATACAGTAAAAAAATTAACTGAACACTAATTTTAGAAAAATATAGAAATTTTAAATAGTTTGGCATTTTTGATGTATTAAATTCACATCAGATTATAAAGATAAAATGTGGGGAATAAATAAAGGTTTTGTAACGCCAATGTGAGCAGCAAGACTCTCTTTCTAAAGAGAACAAAGTGAACAATAGTCACACAAAAACAAAACACGAGACATTGAAGATTATTACGAGAGAAACATACTAACACACATTCAGATGATGCTTTTAAAAACATCCGTTTAACATTATTAGTATTATTATTAAAAAATAACAAAATGTGATCATTTCTTAGTTTAATATTAATAACGCTGACTGTATTTTGATCTTTTTGTTCATTGATTCCATATAATCATTTAAAAAATAATAATTCTTAGTAATAATTAAATTTGAATCGCTAGATATTTTCAATATGGAGTGAAAGGAAGACAAACGGCACACAAATGCGGCCTGCGAGAGAAACGCGAGGCTAGACATCTAAACTCGGATCAGACGGCGTTTGTGTTCAGGAGGCCAAAGGTCAAACGCTAAAATCATCTGAAATGTGTTTCTGAGCTGAATTTCTCAAATGATTTGAAATCAATAGACAGAAGGAAACGCTCCACTCCACAGAAACCTCGATAAGATGGCGGCCTTCCCTCCTGCAGCGGACGAGTCTGATCTCTGATCCGCTCAACAAACACAAACACAGACACAGATAGAGTCTTACCTGACACAGGTGTGATGGACAGCAGGACGACCGCAGCCGACGCTCCTCTCAGCACCATCATTACCCCTCCGTCTGTCTGTCTGTGTGTCTGACTCTGTGTCTGACGGGCCGCAGGTTCCAGACGTACGTGTGTGTGTGAGCGAGTGTGTGTTTGATGCTGTGACTTCAGCTTGAGATCTGCTCTCTGACAGGAAGTGGCTCCTCAAGCTCCACCTGTACATACAGACACAACCCACCTACTGACACACTGATGACACACACACAGACACACACACACACACACACACACACACCTACTCATTC